>NC_084465.1:149032998-149336029 GCF_027409185.1 Cynocephalus volans
CTGGTAGGTGGTGGATCCAGGACCTGAACTCCACAATCAGATGGATGTGGAGATCTTACCTGGCTAGAGAGAGATTTGAGAGTCATCAACACCTGAAGCCACAGGAGTAAATAAGATAACCAGAAAGAGAGGATGTCATAAAATAAAACCTTGAGGATTGTCAGCATTTAATTGACGGGCTTGGAAAAAGGCACTAGGGCAGAACAGCCAGAGGTAGAAGGAAATTCAGGAGAGAAACTAAGGGGAAAGGGTGTTCCAAGGAAGAGGGGTTCGTGGACAGGGTTAAATAGGGCTCACGTTTTGGGAGGGCTACAAAGCGTCCTTGGCACTGATGACCTTGCTGAGGGCCATTCCAGGGGTGGGGGTGGAAGCAAGATTGCAGTCATTGAGGAACCAAAGGGGAGAGAGGAAGTCAAGCTAGGAGGTGTCGACGAGTTTTACAAGGTGTTTGTCTGTGAAGGGGAGAAGAGAGAAGGCTGGGAGCTGAAGGGAGACACTGGGAAAGGTTTGTCAGCTTGTATTTAAGATGGAGAGACTTGAGATTCTTGAGTCAGTGGGACTTGATGCCAGGCTGTCATTCCATGCAGGGAATCTCCAGGAAACTGGATAAGCCCAGGATTTGTGTCTCAGTTGTGCCCTGCTACAGACTCTCTCCTCAGGCTGACTGTTTTGCTCCTCCAGGCCTCATTTGGATGACAGCCTATGTCAAAATACTGCTGAGAAATGCATGTGGAGGTGCTCTACCAATAATCACCATTGCATCCAAATAGGAAAGGCCCAGAAGATTGCTGAACCAAAGATACTCCGAGCTTTTCAAGCGGGAGCATCTAGGAACTAGCAATGAGGAAATCCTGGCAGGAAAAGCTTTGGAGAAAGAAAGACAGGGTTGGTTTATGCAGGCCGAGGCTGGGGCTGTGGCAGGACTTCAAAAGTGGAAACACTTAGCAGATATGTGGAGATGGGGACCAGATGCAGGAGAGAAGCCAGGGGTGAAGAAGGGGAGCCGGCCTTCCTCCTCCCAGAGGTGAGCAGTGTGTCAACCTGGGGCCATGTGGTCTTTCGCAGAGTCACACAAGAACCCTTATAACTGCCGCTCATTTAACAATGACTTTGTGTCAGGCCCATTATCTACAATATCTTCAAACCTTGTGATTATCTGCATTTTACAGCTGAGAAAACTGAGGCTCAGAGAGGTCACCCAGCTAACGAATGATGCATGCCAGAGTGAAACACAGTCACTCTGGCTCCAAGCCCTGCCTTCTTTCCACTGCCTCATGCTGCTCTGCAGGGTGGAGTCTTGGGGGAGAACTATGCTTAGGAGACCAAAGGAAACAGCTCACTGGGCAGAACCATCAGAGAGTGTGATGTTATGGAAGCCAAGAGAAGATAAAGTTTCAAAATGGCAGAACCAGAAACAGTGCCAGATACTGCCAGGAGAGTAAGGCCACGTGGTGAGCAGACGGTTACCAGTAACTGCAGACAGTTGAAAGGGGCTGAGTCAGTAAAAATAAAAGTGCCCCAAAATGGTTCTGGTGGAGAAACTCCTACAGTGGCCAGTTCAACCACTGTCCGATGGCTAATCGGGGAAGTAAAAGCCAAAGGCCTTGTCCTCAAGTAGCTCACAACTTAATTAGGGACACTTGCTTTCAAATAGGAGGACAAGCAGAGAACACACAGGCTGAAAGGAACAAATGTCTGCCCCAAGACGTCTCCAACCGCCCCAACTCTGCCAGCTTGTGGATCACCAGGACCTGAGCTCCCGCAGGAGAGCTGGCCCCTCCGTGTGTGTGACATGTGTGGTGATGGTGCAGGGATGTTGATGGCCCAGGAAGCATGTGCAGCTGGAGAAGAGAAAAAGGTGCAGAGCGAACTGTAAGTAGCATCAGCATGTAGGGGACAGGCAGGAAGAGAGTGGACCCCTAATGGACACTGAGAAGTAATGGCCAGAGAGGAAGGCAGAAAGCCAAGACTGGAGGAAGGGAAGATGTAAACCATGGCCATATGTCATTCAAATGCCTCATGTAGCCCTCAGCCAGGCCAGAACCTTCTTCATTCTCTTCTCCCACTCAACAGCCACAAATTTAGTCCTGTTTTCTCCTTCCTGCCTCATTTTCTAAAATTCACAGGCCAGTGAGAGTCATCCATGTGAACGGACTAAAGCGCTGGCCTCTTCCCTCCTGCTCCACTTCTGCCTTCATCCTGCCACCTCATCTGCTGCAGAATTCCTCTGCTCGACCAACCTCAGGCTCAGGTGGCCCCTGCCAAAAAAGCATTTAGCTGCCACAGGGCCTGAAATGCCAGCATTTTCATCAATCTGTTTGGTTAAGAATCATTCTTCCCTTTGGTTCCTGTCTTAGAACGTTAATGTGCCTGGAAGGGTAACAGATTTTATTTCTAATACTTTAAATTGTGGAGAAGACCATCTACCTCTTTGCTGTGCCTTGAAGAGTTAAATACCTTGGGAGCCTTGGGTAGCTGAGGTTGGCACCCAGTATGGTTTAGGGAACAAGGAGGGAAGGTGGAGGGACTGATGAAAATCTTAACCCTTTATGCAGTTTTGTCCTGGATTAACTTCACCCCTTTGCTTGGGTTCAGGGAAGGTGTAATAATTTATTTGTAGCTGAAGCTATAGGAGCTCCAGCCATATCCCTTGGCCTACCTAAGAATTTACCTGCAGTCACTTTCTAAGTAACAATGGGGAAAGTCAGATCAGGAGAGCTAATGCTCTGCGGGTGCTAATGGAGGACAATTCTGAGATGCATCCTACATGGGTTCTCAGAGGGTCCCCAGCAGGAGTGAGCCCAGTCGCCCCCAGCAATAACCCACTCATGAATGTACCTCTTATTGCCCGCTCCTCAGGGTATTTTCTGGATCACCTCTGAAAAAAAACTACTTGCTCCCCAATTTTTGTTTTTGTTTCTGTTTGGGAGTAATCCAAACTAAGACACCATATATAACAGACCTTTCCCTATTATTCTCAATACTGATAGGCAAGAAAATAAAGGCCACTGGCTCCAGGAAAATCCACAGACCCAAAATACAGAACTGTGCATCAAATTTTTATTTATTTATTTACTTACTTTTTTTTCTAATTTTTGCATCAAAATTGTAAATGTCTGTATCCCTTGACCCAGTAATTTGATTTCTAGAAGTTTACCTTAAGAAAATTAACAGAGAGAGTTTCAAGATGGCGGCAGCTGCGGCGGCTGGCGCGGAGTAGCTGAGGTGGAAAAGGTGGCCACTGGGCCTCAGGCAGCCGGGAAACTTGTGGACCTTCCTCTGGCCATCTCTTAAGGGAGGATTGCTGCTGCTGGCCGGTCGTGGGGGCTCAACGCCACTTTGCCCCCGGCAGGAGAGGCTGCCTCATTTACAGGCAATAGCTTTGAAGTGTGGAGCAGGAAAAGAACTGATTCTTAGCTGCAAAAGTGAGTCTTGAAACAGGGAACACGGCGCCAGGGATGCTGTGGATGCAGCCAGGATCCCGGAGGCTGGGGCCGCACTGAAGGCGGCCAGCTGCCCTATCCAGGATTCGAGGTTTCAGGCCGGCATTAAAGAAGACTCCTGGGAGCGCCCGAGCGGCGCCGCGACTGAACAGCCCGAGGCGGCAGCGCCGAGAACACGGAAGGCAACAAACCAGAGACAGAGCGAGCGCCCGACCTGGCACAGCACTGTGAGTGATCCCTGGCACAGCTCTGTTCGGGGGGTGGATGCCCACGCGGCTCCCCGCCTGCACCACCAGGCCACTCATTGCCCCGGTGCTGCCTCCATTTTCCCAGGTGCAGGCAGCTCCGCCCTGCTCGGCCATCACTGAGCCCATTTGCTTGGCCTGGCGCGGGGCTTTCCGGACCCTGCGGGCCGACCTCCTCTCCCACTCCCTCCACGGTTCTCTGGCAGGGCTGGGGGTGTGGGGCGTCCCGACCAGTTTTGGGAGGGCTAGGAAGTACGGGCGGGCCGACTGTCACTCCACCACACCCTGGACTCCGGCCCCGGTAAACTTCCTGTTACTGGGAGGCAGATACCATCTCTGCAACCACCAGGTTGGAAAAAAGCCTAACGAATTTCTGGTTGGGAATAGTGTGGTAGGAGAGTTCCCAGGTCCGCTTGAACCTGCCGGAGAGCAGGCTGCAGGCGGGCACTAGACTCGGTTTATACCGGGGGGATACAAAGGTGAACAAGACCCGAGAAAGATCTACACAGTGCTACAAAGGCACCCAGAGAGACCGGTCGTCTGTGCCTAGCAGAAACCTGGTAGACTTCCTGGGCGAGGCGGTGCTGAGCAGGGTCTTGAAGGCCCAGCTGATAGACGAAGGGTGCAGAAGACACGCCCCAACCCAGCACAGTGTGCACAGAGGGGGGAGACGTGCGGCCAGGGAGGCGGAGACTCGACAGAAACCATACACCCGGTGGGGTCGCCACTGCACGATCTAACAGCCTGGGCCAGAGCACACGGAACGGGGAGAAGTCCTGTACAGAAAGTGAAAGCTCAACAGAGATCACACACCCTGTGGTACGTGATCCACCAGCCCAGCAGAGTACAAGCTGACCAGAAAGGTGGATCCCCGGAGAAGCCCAAGACCCGAGGCAACCACACACACAAGACACTAGAGGCCAACTGAGCAGTCACGGCGGGAGCCATACCAAATTGGCAACCACAGCAACATCCTAGTTAGTCATTAGTCTTAAACCGGTGGACTGTGAAACCCCCTGCCACAATGAATAAACACCAAAAAAAGGACACCAGAAATACAAAAAATCAAGAAAGTACACCACCAAAAGTTAATAAATCTCATACTCTAGATCCTATAGAACAAGAAGCCCTTGAAATAACTGACAAGGAATTTCGAGTGATAATTCTAAGGAAACTGAATGAGATACAAGAAAACTCAGCTAGACATCATGATGAAATGAGGAAAAGTATACAGGATCTGAAAGAGGAAATATACAAGGAAATCAATGTCCTGAAAAAAAATGTAGCAGAACTTGCTGAACTGAAGAAGTTATTCAGCGAAATAAAAAACACAACGGAGAGTTTAACCAGCAGGCTTGTCGAAGTTGAAGAGAGAACCTCTGAACTTGAAGATGGGCTGTTTGAAATAACACAAGCAGACAAAAAGAAAGAAAAAAGAATCAAGGACATGGAAGAAAATCTGAGAGAGATATCAGACAACCTCAAGCGCTCAAATATCCGAGTCATGGGTATTCCAGAAGGGGAGGAAAATGGAGATTCCATTGAAAACATATTCAACAAAATAGTGGCAGAAAACTTCCCAGGTATAGGAAAAATCACAGATCTTCAGATCCAGGAAGCTCAACGATCTCCAAACGTATTCAACCCAAAAAGGCCTTCTCCAAGACATGTCATAGTCAAATTGGCAAAACTCAGAGACAAAGAGAGAATCTTAAAAGCTGCAGGAGAGAAGCGTCAAATCACCTATAAGGGAGCCCCAATCAGGTTAACATCAGACTTTTCATCACAAACCCTAAAAGCTAGAAAGGAATGGGATGATATTTTCAAAATACTAAAAGACAAAGATTGCCAGCCAAGAATACTCTACCCTGCAAGGCTATCCTTCCGAAATGAGGGGCAAATAGTATATTTCTCAGACAAACAAAAACTGCGGGAGTTCACTACCACAAGACCACCCTTACAAGAAATCCTCAAGGGAGTACTGGGTTTGGTTCCTGAAAAATAACTACCACTGCCATAAAAACCTAAGAAAAATCTAAACCCGCTAGTACAATAAAAATGGCATTCATGAAGAGAAAACAAGCTAACAAAAACACTATCTACAACCTAAGGAACCAACAAACAAAGAAACCAAACAGTAAATCAGAAAGCAAGGAACAAAAGACACCTAAGACAACCAAACAACCAATAAAATGCTAAGAATAAATCAACACCTTTCAATAACAACTCTTAATGTTAAAGGCTTAAATTCCCCAATTAAAAGACACAGCCTGGCTGACTGGATTAAAAAGCAGGACCCAACTATATGCTGCCTACAAGAGACCCACCTCACCCATAAAGATTCACACAGACTAAGAGTGAAAGGATGGAAAAAGATTTACCATGCAAACAGAAAAGAAAAACGAGCTGGAGTGGCTATTCTTATATCTGACAAAATAGACTTTAAACTAAAAACCATAAAAAGAGACAATGAGGGACACTACTTAATGATAAAAGGACTGATCCATCAAGAAGACATAACAATCATAAATATGTATGCACCCAATGTTGGAGCAGCCAGATTTATAAAACAAACTCTATTAGACCTAAAGAAGGAAATAGACACTAATACCATAATAGCAGGGGACCTGAACACTCCACTGTCAATATTAGACAGATCATCTAGGCAAAGAATCAGTAGAGAAACACAAGATCTAAACAAGACTCTAGACCAATTGGAATTGGCAGATATCTACAGAACATTCCACCCAACAACCTCAGAATATTCATTCTTCTCATCAGCACATGGATCATTCTCCAGGATAGATCACATATTAGGTCACAAATCAAGTCTCAATAAATTCAAAAAAATTGGAATTATCCCATGTATCTTCTCAGACCACAATGGATTAAAACTAGAAATTAATAACAAACAAAACTCTGGAAACTATACAAACACATGGAAATTAAACAGCATTCTACTTAATGACATATGGGTCCAAGAAGAAATCAAGCAGGAAATCAAAAAGTTTATTGAAACTAATGAAAACAATGATACATCATACCAAAACCTGTGGGATACTGCAAAAGCAGTATTGAGGGGAAAATTTATTGCATTAAATGCTCACTTCAGAAGAATGGAAAGATGGCAAGTGAACAACCTAACACTTCACCTTAAAGAACTAGAAAAACAAGAACAATCCAAACCTAAAGTTAGCAGACGGAAAGAAATCATTAAGATCAGAGCAGAACTGAATGAAATTGAAAACCAAAAAACAATTCAAAAGATCAACGAATCAAAAAGTTGGTTTTTTGAAAAGATAAATAAAATTGACAAACCATTAGCATGGCTAACAAAAAAAAGAAGAGAGAAGACTCAAATAACAAAAATTAGAAATGAAAAAGGCGATATTACAACTGATTCATCTGAAATACAAGGAATCATTCGAAACTACTATAAACAACTGTACGCCAACAAATTTGAAAATCTGGAGGAAATGGATAAATTTCTGGACACACACAAGCTCCCAAAACTGAACCGTGAAGACGTAGAAAATTTGAACAGACCAATAACAATAAAGGAGATTGAAGCTGTTATCAGAAGGCTCCCAACAAAGAAAAGCCCAGGACCAGATGGATTCACAGCAGAATTTTACCAAACATTCAAAGAGGAATTGACACCAATTCTTTACAAACTATTCCAAAAGATTGAAACGGACGCAAATCTCCCAAACTCATTCTATGAAGCAAACATCATCCTGATACCAAAACCAGGTAAAGATATAACCAAAAAAGAAAACTACAGGCCGATATCCTTGATGAATATAGATGCAAAAATCCTCACTAAAATACTAGCAAACAGAATACAGCAACACATACGAAAAATTATTCATCACGATCAAGTGGGATTCATCCCAGGGATGCAAGGTTGGTTCAACATACGCAAATCAATAAATGTGATACACCATATTAATAAACTCAAACACAAGGACCATATGATCATCTCTATAGATGCTGAAAAAGCATTTGATAAAGTTCAGCACTCATTCATGACAAAGACCCTCTATAAGTTAGGTATAGAGGGAAAGTATCTCAACATAATTAAAGCCATATATGCCAAACCCACTGCCAATATCATCCTGAATGGGGAGAAGCTGAAAGCTTTTCCTTTAAGAACAGGCACTAGACAAGGATGCCCACTCTCACCACTCCTATTCAACATAGTGTTGGAAGTACTAGCCAGAGCAATCAGAGAAGAGAAGGAAATAAAGGGCATCCAGATTGGAAAAGATGAAGTCAAACTGTCCCTGTTTGCAGATGACATGATCCTATATATCGAACAGCCTAAAACCTCTACAAAAAAACTGTTGGAATTGATAAATGATTTCAGCACAGTAGCAGGATACAAAATCAACACACAAAAATCAGTAGCATTTCTTTTCTCCAATAGTGAACATGCAGAAGGAGAAATCAAGAAAGCCTGCCCATTTACAATAGCCACCAAAAAAATAAAATACTTAGGAATTGAGTTAACCAAGGAGGTGAAAAATCTCTATAATGAGAACTACAAACCACTGCTGAGAGAAATTAGAGAGGATACAAGAAGATGGAAAGATATTCCATGCTCTTGGATTGGAAGAATCAACATAGTGAAAATGTCCATACTACCCAAAGTGATATACAAATTCAATGCAATCCCCATCAAAATTCCAAAGACATTTTTCTCAGAAATGGAAAAAACTATTCAGACATTTATATGGAACAATAAAAGACCACGAATAGCCAAAGCAATGCTGAGCAAAAAAAATAAAGCTGGAGGCATAACACTACCTGACTTTAAGCTATACTACAAAGCTATAATAACCAAAACAGTATGGTACTGGCATAAAAACAGACACACTGACCAATGGAATAGAATAGAGAATCCAGAAATCAACCCTCACACTTACTGCCATCTGATCTTTGACAAAGGCACCAAGCCTATTCACTGGGGAAGGGACTGCCTCTTCAGCAAGTGGTGCTGGGATAACTGGATATCGATATGCAGGAGAATGAAACTAGATCCATACCTCTCACCGTATACTAAAATCAACTCAAAATGGATTAAGGATTTAAATATACACCCTGAGACAATAAAACTTCTTAAAGAAAACATAGGGGAAACACTTCAGGAAATAGGACTGGGCACAGACTTCATGAATACGACCCCAAAAGCACGGGCAACCAAAGGAAAAATAAACAAATGGGATTATATCAAACTAAAAAGCTTCTGCACAGCAAAAGAAACAATTAAAAGAGTTAAAAGACAACCAACAGAGTGGGAGAAAATATTTGCAAAATATACATCTGACAAAGGATTAATATCCAGAATATATAAGGAACTCAAACAACTTTACAAGAAGAAAACAAGCAACCCAATTAAAAAATGGGCAAAAGAGCTAAGTAGGCATTTCTCTAAGGAAGATATCCAAATGGCCAACAGACATATGAAAAAATGCTCAACATCACTCAGCATCCGGGAAATGCAAATCAAAACCACATTGAGATACCATCTAACCCCAGTTAGGATGGCTAAAATCCAAAAGACTATGAACGATAAATGCTGGCGAGGCTGCGGAGAAAAAGGAACTCTCATACATTGTTGGTGGGACTGCAAAATGGTGCAGCCTCTATGGAAAATGGTATGGAGGTTCCTGAAACAATTGCAAATAGATCTACCATACGACCCAGCCATCCCACTGTTGGGAATATACCCAGAGGAATGGAAATCATCAAGTCGAAGGTATACCTGTTCCCCAATGTTCATCGCAGCACTCTTTACAATAGCCAAGAGTTGGAACCAGCCCAAATGCCCATCATCAGATGAGTGGATACGGAAAATGTGGTACATCTACACAATGGAATACTACTCAGCTATAAAAACGAATGAAATACTGCCATTTGCAACAACATGGATGGACCTCGAGAGAATTATATTAAGTGAAACAAGTCAGGCACAGAAAGAGAAATACCACATGTTCTCACTTATTGGTGGGAGCTAAAAATTAATATATAAATTCACACACACACATACACACATACACACACAAACGGGGGGGGGGAAGAAGATATAACAACCACAATTATTTGAAGTTGATACAACAAGCAAACAGAAAGGACATTGTTGGGGGGGAGGGGGGGAGGGAGAAGGGAGGGAGGTTTTGGTGATGGGGAGCATTAATCAGCTACAATGTATATCGACAAAATAAAACTTAAAAAAATAAATAAATAAATAAATAAATAAATAAATAAATAAAAAAAAAAGAAAATTAACAGAGTATGCAAAATGTGTGTGTGTGTGTGTGTGTGTGTAGAAGATTAAAATTAGGGAAACAATTTAAATTTCCAGAAATAGCAAATTGGTTAATAGATTATGGTATATCCTATGTTGCCATTAGCAATAACAATATAGATTTTTCTACATCTTTCCATGTCTGTGGCAAATTAAGTGAAAATGCAGGTGAGAAAACATCACGTACAGTGTAATCTAGTTTTGTAAATACACCTACATCCATGTGTGTATGTGCACACAGAAAGAATCTGGAAGGATGACAACAGAATGTTAACAATGGTTATCTTTGGGTGGAAGATTGGGGACCTGGATCATTTTCATTTTCTTCTTTACACATTTCTGAATTAGAAAAAAATATATAATTTATAATTCTTAAAACCTTTAAAACTTCTTTAAAAATTGTAAATCAGAAATCAATGGCTGCAGCCACATAGAACTGAATTTCATAGCTCAATTCCTGTTCTCCCAACAACAGGAGCTGTTGGTCCCGCCACCTAGGGGAGGTTGGAGCAGACCCACAGAAGTGAACTGTCCCACTTAGCCCAGGCCAGGACTTGGCAGTGGCTGTTTCTAAGCATGTCAGCAAACACAGCTGCTCACTGGCAGCAGTGGGAAAGCACGTCATGTCAGTGTCCAGCATGCGTGGCCCCATCTGACTCACAGGAAACTCCCACAGCCCAGGATCCACCCTTGGGGTCCCTCATCAGGCTCAGCCGCATCCCCCGCCCCTGCAGACCACCTCTCCTCACCCCGCCTGTCTGGGGCTCCAGCTGGCATTCGGGAGGTCCCTTTCCCATTTGCTCCACATTCTGGAGTTCCTTATTCCCACGGGAAGAGCTCGTTGCCATGGCGATGTGAGCCTCCCCACCCCGGAGCGTGCAGGAGAGGCCAAATCCCTCCCTGTGCAGCCCGGCCTCCCTGGCTGAGCGGTGGGCTCCGGTGGCCCACCTTGCCCAGTGGGAGAAGGATTTTTAGGCTCCATATTCTTTGTGCTTGGGGGGAGAGGAGAGTTAATTAAGGACAGAGGGAAAGGAAAGGAGAAAAAAATGGAAAGAAGATTTTATTCAAAGTCCCCAGTCACTAGGCCTTTTCTTCCCACCCATGGGGACTCCTCAGCCAAATGCTGTTACTGGTTCAGGAGCATGGATGAGGATGCCAGACGCTCTGCTTTTCCTCTCAACGTCTTCCAAGAACCCCGGGGCATTTCTTAGTTTCTGGAACGGAGCTTTAACCTCTCTTGCTCCTTCTGCCTGGGACTGAAAAGAAGGGAGAAGTTGGGAGCGACAGGGCCTAGCCCGTGACCACTCGGCGTAAGTGACCTGAGGTTCTCTGCTCCCAGGGCTGCAGCCTCGGCTGGATGGGTGCGGGCTGCCCCCAACAGAGACCGGCGGGGGACGGCGGGGGACGTGGCCGCCTCGCCCTCCGCCTCGGGGGAGGAGCTGCAAGGCCGCCCCGCCCACCGGGAGGCGGGGCGATGGGATGGGCGGGGCGACCACGTGCGACTGCGGGGAATGCGCGGCAGGGCGGAGGGGCCGCTCCGGCGCAGGCGCCGGCGTGGGCCACGCCCCGCCCCGAGTTCTCAGCGCCCCCTCCCGACGGCCACGCCCCAGGCCACGCCCACTCCTCCAATCCCGCTGGGCTCCTTCGGTGCCTCCCTTCCCCCACCTCGACCGATTCACAGACCTCAGCCCTGGGAGAGAACCGCGTGCGTCTCCTGTTACTCACCCCAGGGTGGCTGCCGAGGGAAAAACTCCAAGCATATCACTGACTGGCCTGGAAACCCTTTCATCTTTGCTCCATCAGCAGCAGCTCTTTGATTAATTCAGGCTTCTGGCTTTGGAGCCTCCAACTATAACCACACTGCAAATCCCTGGGTGTCCGCTGGCTCAGATCGGGGGCACGTGTACACGCAGGTGCACCCCCGTCCCTCAGCCTCCTGTCCTCCTCCTCTTGCCTCCCCACCCCTCAAGCCTCTGGGACTTGGAGTTGCAATGAACCTTAAATCTTTCCAAAAGAGTTATTTTTCTTCCAGCTTCTCTGTGCACTCACCCACTACAACACCTGACATTTTCTTTCAGCTACACCCTTCCTCCCCCGAGAGTCCATGCACATAACACACATGCCTCTTCCCTTCCCCTCCATCATCAGTCCGGTGAGAAGTCAGCTCACCTAATAGGCAAGAGCCCAGAGGGTCCACAGACAGCTGCTCGCTCTGCGCAGGAGGAGGGCTGCACCCCACAGCAGGCCCACACGGAAAAATCGTGCTTTGACAACCCCAGGCATCATATTTCATAAGTGGACCAAATGTAGAAAGGATTAGCTGTTTCACCCAATAAGCCCACATCTATAGTTACATTCTGACTGGGACAAACTTACCCTGGTTATTAATCCTTCTGCTTTAGGGTATAAACTGATCACCAGCTGGGGTCAGGAAAAAATTCTGCTCCTTCTAGGCTTCTCCCCCATCCTCACTTGTCCCATCTCCTGTGGTATATTGTTGCACATTTAGGTCTGCAAACCAGGTTCAAAGTCTTCTAATCATATAAGTGAGAATCTACTTTGTGCAAGACAGCACTGGTCTCCACTGTGGGAGATTCGAAGTTGATTTGGGCATGGCTCTTGACTTCTTCATTCCAAAAAAAGCAGAAATGAGGGGTCAGAATCTGCATGTGGTTTCTGGGACTCCCTGCCTTGAGGCGCCTTGGGTGTATCAGACAGCCTGAGGAAGTGCAGTTTGGGTACTAACAGTATTTCCACGCCTGCTGCCAACAAGGAATAGGGCCATTTCCTCCAGCCTCAAGCTTATGTGGCCTCTCCTTGCAGTGAGCCAGTGGGCCAGGCCAGGGTTACTGTCTCTGATCCTTTCTCATTAGAGCCCAAATCTGCAAGCCCTGGAGACTTCCAGGAGTCTCCATTTCCCTTGGTGGGACCAAGAGGAGAGAAGCAGGTTGAGAGCCCGAGTTTACTCTTTCCAGACTGTTGGGTCTGGGGCTATACCACACAAGAAAGTGACATCCCTGAGAAGCCATCTTCCTCAGTCACTTTAGACCTGGCCTTGTATGGGCTGACCACATGATTCAGCATCCAAATTGGAACATCTTGATAAGAAAAAGAGGCTCCATTGATAATTTCATGGAATTTTCCCAAGCAAGCCAGGATGTGTTCATTCTACCAACAGGTCGTCTCCGTGGGGCATCACAAGAGGCATTCCTGAGACACAACAGTTTGTTAGCTCTTCTCTGATGGCTCCCCAAGTTCTCTCCCTCTTCCTTGCACTCATGTCCCACAGTCCCCTTCTGTGGACAGGTCTCCCCCGACCTCAGTCCTACCCTCCACCTCAACTCCTATGTCCCCTGTACCCAAAGCACCTGTATTTCTGCTCTCCAACCTTGGGTCGGCCCAAAGACTTGTTTTTATTATTTCTGCGTCTAGAAGGCTGGGCAATTATGGAAATTGTCCTCAATAACGTTTGCTAAGTAAATATATCTGGGTTGACCCCATGGCACAATTATGCTTTCTACCCTCAGACGCTTCTCAACAGTGCTCAGTCCTTCTGTTGTCTTTCTCATTTCACATGGTAGAGTTTCAAGCCTTCAGTAGCCCAAATCCCCCTCTATCCCCTAATTCTTGGCAGAGGCCCTAACTACCAAGAACAACAACAAACAGCAAACTAACAAAAACAATTTGAGATATGAACCTGTCTCACTTTCTAAGCTCTCCTCCACCTCCAAACTACATCTATCAATGGATGCCCATTATTTTGTCTCTAGATCCCCTCTTCAATGCAAACCACCCCTCCTTCCACTCCATCTGTGTGGTCCCTATGGGTGCTGGCATGTGCTTATGTAGGACCTCCTGTCCACAGCCTAGCCACAATTTATTGACCCAATATTGGGCTCTTAAATACTCAAGATAAGAGACATGTTAATTTGCTTCACTATAGCAGTCATTTTACTATGTATATGTACCCCATAACATCATATCATAAACCTTAAGTATAAATAATGAAGCTTATTTTTAGAAAAGAACATTGGAAAATTAAAAGTACTAAATGTTTAATTAAAATCTACAAATATATAAACAAATACTCCAGATGGACCAGTGAGAATCTTTTTCTAGACTTTGGGGCTTGGAGCCAAGAGGGTCCGTCCAGTCTCTCTCCCAAGGCTGCAGCTGTTGCGATGTAACATTTGGGAGTTGATGGCAGCCTTGTTTCCCCGCCAGACTGAAGAAGCTGAGGCCTGCAGAGGCTGAGAGAAGAATGAGGCAGATGCAGAGAGAATCTGAGAGCAACATAGAGAAAGTCCTGGTTTGGGATAATTTTGAAGCCCAGCCATCGTTTGGTTTTGTTTGTTTATTTGTTTAGCTTACCTGATTTAAATTGGCTTCTGCCACTCGTAATCAAAGACCTCATATGTAACCCGATATAACACCAACAATGTTACCTGCTTCTCAGAAGCAGAAGTTCCCTCTTCCTGCCTCTGGCCAATTCCTCCTCCTGCAGTCTTGATTCAATCCCACCCTGGCCACTCTTGTCCTGTCACTCGCACCACTTCTCTTGAATCTTCAGTCATTTCTGCTACACATGTGCTCATCTCCTTGTCCAAAAACTAAATAAACAAAGACATTATTTTATCTCTGTCCCTCCTCAACTGCTCCCTTCCCTTCCACTCACTACCTCTATCTTCTCACCTCCTACTTAATACCCAACCTACAGCTGCAATCTTGCTCCATCTCATCTTCCCATTTTCCTGACACTGCTCTCTTGGTGGGCATTGCTTTGCAAAACATCCCACTTCCTAGATTTCATGCTGCTTGTCTGCAGCGCCTGGCATCCGTAACCACCTCCTTCTTGAAACTCCACCTTCCCTTAACGATGTTCCTCCTGGTTCTTTCCCTAATACAGAAAAGCTTGACCTGCAGAAGCTATATCAGAAGTAGTCAGGATCCAAAGCTCTAGACCTTTCCAACCTTCCTCTAACCCCATAAAAATGCAGCTGACCTGTGACAACTCTCCTCATGCACTTCTAAGTGAAAGCTGACTAATCTAATAAAAATCAGAGGAGCTAAGGAGTTAATGGGTGAGTCATACTGATATTTTGATAACAGCTCTTAAAGACTTAACTCAGTGTCTCTCAAACTCGGATTAGAGTGGAAGGTGATGGGGGGGAGCAAGGATGAGGTGAATGGGGGGGAGTTGAGATATAATATTGAGAGTCTAAAAATTTTTGCAAGATACTTAAATATTTTCACTTTGATGTTATTCAGTGCTTGATTGTGTGTTTTAATTTATCGTTCCATTGGCATCCAAGTAATCACCAACTTTTAATGCCATATTTCGGAAGTGGGGTGTAATCTCAAAGGTTCAGAGAATTTTCTCTTCCAAAGCGAGTCTCTTTGTTCCTCAGCTTCAGAGGCACTGACTCAAGGAATAAGCATTATAGAAATATGAGTGTTGTCTATGTACCTGGCAGCACCAAGAGGGGGGACACAGAAATGTAAGACCCAAGTCCTGCCCTCAAAAACTCATAGGCTCACTCGGAAAATAACACAGGAACACTTTAAAAAATTTAAATACAAGCATGAAATAACATGAGATATTTTACCGAGTGGTATATTATTAAGTGATGCAGTCAACACTTTCTATGGGAGATCAGAGAGCTTTCTCTGTATAGGAATAGTCAGTGGGGGCTTCTTTGGCGGGGAAGGGTCTTGGTGGAGATGCTGATATGAGAATCGAGCAGGGCCATAAGTGAAAATAGGAGTTATGTAGCCAGAGAAGAAAGAAAGAGATTCAGGCATGAAGGAAGTCCAAGAGCCTATGAAGTCCTGAGCTTAGGATGGAGATCAGAGTGGGCTGAATAGAGGGTCCTTGGGGGACACGGCAGACAATGCTTTTTTACCCAGCTATCAAGCTGAGCACATGCTTTAACACAGCAGAGACACCAAAAATTTTGTTTTAAGAAATTATTATTTGATATTTTTTTTTAAAAAAGCATCAAGAAGACATTATAGAAAAAATCAAGACACAGTTGAACTTCCCTACACTTATGTTACGTTTTTAATACTGTTTTATATTTATTTCTGTGCAGGAAAGAGGTGAAACACAATAATCATATCAGTGCTTAGGACCTCTCAAGGTCCAATACAGCCCTTTAGTAGGAGATAACATTGTGGCCATGTTTTGGAAGACTTGAATGCAGCCAGACTTTTTATGTCTTGATATGCAAAGGGCTTCAAGGGCAAAGACTACGTCAAGTCCTCTGGGTCTCTAGAGCAAAATATTTCTGAGTCACACACCTGCTCTAATACTGACTTTCAGATCTTTTGTTACATAGTGTACACTCACAGAACTATAACATGAGGAGTTTTTTGTTGTTGTTGCAGTGATTATGATGCTTTGTTTCATTACCATTGTTGATTGGCATTGGCTGGAAGACGTAACATCCCCTTCAATGCAAAACCGCCCTTAAAGAACAACTCCTAAAACAACTGTGATGTTTACTGTTTTTATTAGCTTTACAGTCTTGAGACAATCTTGATGCCATTTACGTAACTCTTTCTTTCCTCTATGTTATGAAGATACTACTTAGCTGTGATCTATTGTGGCATTGTGCTTGGGACAGTGAAACTCCGGCAATATGGTGTCCTGAGTCATAGGTATCTGTGAAATGAGTGAATGTGTGAATAATTAAGGAGGATTTATGCTAAAAATGGGTTTTGCCAAGATTGGCATTGAGAGGGAGGTTGGAATAGATGATTGCTACAATCTCTTCCAACTGAAAGAACTCTCCTTGCATTGGGGATGGATGCGGGGAGGTTATTCAATTCTCTAGTAGCAGTCCCTCAAGAGATCAACTTTCTCCCCTTCCCCTGGAGCTTTCTTAAAAAGATCCCGTCACGCTCCTCGGTGGTAGTAGTGCTGTCTTTCAGTTTCTCCAGGGCTCAGGGGAAAAGGTTCTTTCTGATGGCTGACTCAACTCCCTCAAACTGCACTTTAAGCCCGTTCCATATGTCTGGTTCTCCAATGACAACAATTCTTCCTTCTCGGGGTCAAGGTAAGACTATTGCTAAAGCCAGTCTAGGATTTAAATCCACGGAAGGACTTGGTAGGGTGGAGGGGAGAAGCATTTACAGAAAAGCCATTCAGGTGATGAGGATCTGCAGGAGGCTGAGGAGCCCTGAGGATTCACTGAGAAGGAGTAATTACATTGAACACAACAGATCCCCAGCCCAGAGTCACTGCCCAGAGCGTGGCCCTGAATGCAGGTGGATTGCTTCAATTATCTGGGCATCTTGATGAATGGGCACTGCACACGCTCTGGGGAAGACGGGAGGAAACTAGCCACAGATTAATCACTTATGGCATCACTGAGCTGCGGGTGTTTAGAGCCTGTGGCAGCCAGAGGGACCACAGGTTCACAAAAGCAGAAAGAGAAACCTAGAATAATCGGGCCACCCTGAGAAGAAAAGCAGGCAAATATAATACAGAGACCCAATTTTTTAAGGCTGATTTACATAAAGGTAGTGACAGTTGAAGTAGCCCAGGTAGGAATGGACGGTGATTTTCAGTCCTGGGAAGTGCCCAGGCTAGAGTATGGCCAAGGTCTGGGGGCCCTAAAGGAACCCCAAGCCAGAGAAGGAGGGTCTCAGAGGCAAAAGGAGGAAAATACCACAAAATGGGGTGAGGAAAGGAAATGAGAACTAATGAAAGCAACCTCCTGCAGGCTTCTAGAAGAAGATAAAGCAGCGTGCAGTTCCCAGCCTTTCCTAGAATTTTTAACAACTGCTCATCACTGGTGAGAGATCAGTGCTTCTCTGCCCCCAAATTACTATGGGGTGTGTGTGTGTGTGTGTGTTCAAATAAAGAGAATTATTTTTTCTTTGAGATGTTTGATTGTATATGTGCAGCATTTAACACACAATATGTCATAAATGTTTGTTGAATGAATAATAATAATAGCTAACATTTATTGCACTTTGACTGTCAGACAACATACTAAGTGTTTTACATACATCAATGTAATTCATGTAATCATCCTATGAGGTTTTTGGAAATCCCTCTTTTATGGCTAAAAAACTAAGTCTCAAATAAGTGAAGTAACTCGCTCAGCTAGTTACTAGTGTCAGCTAGTAAGTGACATACACGTGAAGGAAAGCAGGGTCAGAGAGGAAAGGAGCCAGAGAGAAAGGGAAGATGGAAGGAAGGAGGGAAGGACCTAGGAAGGCAGGCACGTCTTAAGAAAGGGCTGTGAGAAGTCTCAGATAATTTCTTTTGAAAACCATTTGTCTCAACAGAGATGTGCCCTTTAGTTCCACTTTAATTCCTCTTTACCACCAGGTGTTGAGTTCTGCAAAGAGCTGTGAGAACTAGCACAGCCTCCCATAGGACTGAGAGAACATAAATGACAGGGCGAGATTTTAAATGAACCTAGAAGACACAACACAAGCAATCCTGGTTATGAGGGCTGTTGCTTCCTGCAGCCTTTGGCTACAGCATGGAGACAATGGGACAGAGATGCTTGTTTTCTAAGTTGCTGATTGTTGAGAAATGATGCTGTGAACCTCATACAAGCTGTTTTCATTCAGAATAATAACAATAAAAACCATTGAGGAACTGAAGAGAAACATGAATAGGAAAATAAAGGTCAGATGACCTCACAGAAATGCATACAAAATGGTTGGCCCCAAATACAGACAGGCAGGACACAATTTTGACTCTAAGCTACCTAGCAGCATAAGCAATGAGGGAAATATCAATTGCAAGACCTGTACTGTCCACAGGACAAGAACGACCCACTGCTTAGAGGAAACAGATTTTTCAGATGCTGAAATCTTGTTTATCTGTTCTTTTTTTTTTTTTTTGGCCAACTTCCTCAACAGCATCCTGCAATGTTGTGATCAGCAAATTTCACGGTTCTGTCTTTGGATTCTGTGCTGGCCATTCCAGAACCACAACAGCAGTAATAAGGGCAGCATCCTCTGAGGGCAAGGAACCCAGAGGCATCACTGATATCTGCTGGACAGAAAGGCTATTATCGTTATTGCCACTTCCTTCAAACCATATCCCAGCATCAGAGGAGCAGCAGTGGGTTCCAAAAGGCCACCCAGGTGCTACCACTGCTGGAGGTGTTGTTCCTAACGGGAAGCTTCAGCTGCCGCACGGACTGAGTCAGACCAATACATCCTGGGACAGGAAGGATCCAGTCACCTGGGAGAGAGCCCTGACAAAACTAGAGAATGACCCAGGAAGGAAGCTGGTAAAAGAGGGCAAAACACCCCTGAGGCATTAGACAATGTAAATTAAGGGAAAGCAGCCACCAAGGGCTGTAGCAAAACAAAGCAATAGGAGAAAGAACCTGGCAGCTCCCTTCTGGAGGGGTGTTGGGTGTATTTGCTTTCACCGCCGCCTCTGGGATGAGAAATGCAATCACTCACAGGCTGGTTAGATGGCTAGATGACGGCCCATTTTCCATGACTACTGGGCAAGGTCCTGCAGATGTTACAGATCAGATTTCGACTATGTTCAGTCAACCACATGGACCAGCTCATCCTCACTGACAACACTGAGGTTGTAGAGGATTAAAAATCTTGATTCTCGATTGATTTTTAGACAGGGCTCTTTAGCTAAAGAACTTATGGGACAAAAGTCCTTAGCTAGGAGGCAATGGCCTACAGCTAGTGGGCAAAGGCCCATCTAATCAATTCTAATCACTGTTTAGGGATGGGACATCCTGATTATTGTTAAAAGATGTTGAAAGAATTGCTGTAGGGAAAAATATGAAAAAATGTTCGCTAAGGGCAAGCTGTTTGTTGGTGGAAACTTTAGAGACAATTATACTTAGATTTAATCATAAGAATGTAACTCTTACTTAAATCATTTAAGGAGAGGTTATATTTTAGATTAGATAATGATCACAGTTTGATCAACTTAGCTTTTCACCAATTGTACTTTGGAATGTCACATTGTTAGTTTAAATGATGTTACTAGTTTCTATTGTTTAAGCTATACTTAGCCATAGATAACTTTTGTCACGTTGCCCATGTCTTTGTGTCCTTTTGAAATGACTGAATCAACTGATTTTTCTTGTGAAACTTCCTTGTTTTTACAATAAAAACAGAAGCTAACTCTGAATCAAGGCTGTACCCAGTTTCTCCTTCTAACAGAGGAGCTGCTGAGGTGCAGTCCCTTCGGGCTTCTCATTGCATTCATGCTGCTTTGAGTAATCTTCTTTGCATCTCCATTACACGGTGAAAAGTGTAACACGAGGTGGGCATTTTTATCATTCATTTTTTCAGATTAGGAAACTGAGGCTCAAAGCAGCCTGAGAAACCCACCTTCCCTGGTTTTATTGCTGCAATTCCTGCTGCCACTGCTGCTGCAGGTACAAAATCATCAAATCTCTGCATTTCTCAAGTTGATGAGACAAGCTTGGCTGTGGCTCCCTTTTACAGCACTCTTGCAATTCAAAAGACAAAAGCTCTCTTCTCAGGCTGGCCACTTATCTCACTCAGTAGAGCATAGTGCTGGTGACACCAAGGTCAAGGGTTCGGATCCCCATACCAGCCAAGGACAGAAAAGAAAAAGAAAAAGAAAAAAGACTTGGCAAGACATAAACAGACCTTTCAAAACCAGCAACAAAACTAGATGACTAGGTCACAAAAATATCCTTTAATTACTGCAGCAAAGTAAGGGACTTTCTCTCCTTTCCCTCCTTTCCTCTTCTCCTCTTTCCTTCCAGCCTTAGTATTTATGAAGTTCTTACAATGTCCCCTTCCCAGGCCATGAGGGGTTCAAAGATGAAAATAACAGTCTCTGTGCTCAAGATCTCACACTCGACTGAGAAGACAGACAAGAAGTTGTGTGACTTCCGCACACTTACCTGAAGTGCCAGCACAGGGGGCTGTGCCGTCAGAGAGAAATAGATCAAAGGCTTCACACCTGCCTGAGAAGCTCAACGTGATGAAGGTGGAGGTGAAGGAGGATACAGACACTGAGGTTAATATGTGAGATGGGGCTTGGGGAGGGAGAGGCTGCAGAAATAACCAGAGGTCAGGGTGAAGGGCCCGGGGGCTTTGACTGGTTCCCAAGGCCGGGGGAGGGTGGTTTTGTCTAGAGCCATTTTTGGTTGAGGCAACTGTGGGGGTGGGCAGCACGTGATACTGTTATCTAGTAGGAAGAGACCAGGGATGCTACTAAACATTCTACAATGCACAGGACAGTCCCCCACAACAAAGAATGATCCAGCCCAGAATGTCCAAGACTGAGAGCCTCTGCCCTCAAGTCCTGAGGAGTCACCAAAGACTCTAGGCAGGGCACTGAAATTTCAGAGCTGTGTTTTTAGATCCCTTGTCAATATTGGAGAAGTTAAGAAACTTTCTATCAAGCAGAATGGAGCTAAGGGATGTCTGTCGGAGCCAGTTAGCTGAAGGTCTTGGATGGAGAGAATTCCAGCCGAGGGAGTGTGGTCCCATGGCAAATCGTGAACCAGGCATCAGAAATCCTGGCTTCACCTCACTTCTAGCTGCAAGCTGAGTGACCTCAGGGAGGCAAGACAACTTCCTAAGCATAAGAACATATACAATTGACCTTGAACTACACAGGGATTAGGGGTGCTGACCCTCACAGTTGAAAATCCATGTATGACTTTTTATTCCCCCTAAACATAACTATTAAATAGCCTACTGTTGACCAGATAACACATATTCTGCATATTGTATGTATTATATACTGTATTCTTACAATAAAGAAAACTAGTGAAAAGAAAATGTTATTAAGAAAATCATTAGGAAGAGAAAATACATTTAAAATGCTGTACAGTATTTACCAGGGTACTTCAAAAAGTTCATAGAAAGATTTGTATGATCTTTTAATTCTATCTTTCCATGTACTTCAAAAAGTTATGGAAAGATAGAATTAAAAGATAAGTACATGGAAAAATAGAATTAAAATAGAGTTAAAAAATAGAACAAATCTTTCTATGAACTTTGTGAAGTATGCTTGTATTGAAAACAAGGTACATATAAGTGGACCCAGGCAGTTCAAACCTGTGTTGTTCAAGGGTCAACTATAGTGTTCTGACCTTATCCTTGTGTTGCTGTGATGATCAAATACAATAGTGTTTACAAAAGAGCTCTGTGAAGTGAAAACAAATGTAAATGAAGGATATTATTGTACTATAGAGAGCATCTTTTTAATAATTATGCAACTATTATATGCTCATTATAGTAAAGTAGAAAATATAGTTAAGCAAAAAGAGGAAATAAAACTCACCTGTCATTCCACTATCCAGAAATGACACTACTAATATTTAGGTGTATATTTTTAGCTTTCCAGGCATGTGTGTGTGTGTATGCGTGTAATTTGTAATTTTTCATTAAAAAATGGAATCATGCTTTCCCCACAAATAGCGTCTCATATCAATAAAATGTTTCTATGCTATTATTTTGACAAAAATAATAGATTGATATTTTTGTCATTAAATTGTTGCATCATTTCATATTTTTCACGTTTACAAATATGGGAGTTATATCTCCTAACTGCGTTTACTTCAGTTAAAGCTGAGAAATGCCTAGCTGCAGGCATGCAGCACAGTCAGCACCCAGCCCTGGCCCTGGCCCTCACTGCTGCTGGTGGCAGCATCTGTGTGGGATCCTGGGGTATCAGGCCAGAGGGGTAATAAATACTCCCCACTTGGATGAGAGAGTTGATTGTACTTGTACCTTTATCATGATAACTTTGCTTCCTACTCTGGATTGGGGGGAAGATGGGAAAGTGGCCCACCTAGAGAAGCACCTGATGCATTTCAAAATCACCACATATGCCTCCTAAAAACCATCTCAGCAGCCCCACCTGGGGCCATGTCACCAAAGCTCAGCCAACTGAGAATGCTGGGTCTGTTACTTGCTTTACTTCTCCAACAACTTAGAAAGTATGACATACCCCAGGGCAGGGCTGTGCGGACCTGACAGTGGTTCACCTGTCCCAGAGACAAACTCAAAATGCAGTAAAAGCTACACTGCTGTACTATTTGGAGCAGTGAAAAAAACAGAACTCACCTAAATGTCCAGAACAAAATGTGGGACTGTTATCAATAGTACATCCATTTCCTGGAATATTAACCTCTCATTTTAAATGATAGCTGTTAAGACTATACAATTACATCTAAAATTATGACATAATGTTAGGTGAGAAAAGCGGGGCTTCCAGGTACAGAAAGAAAAATACTGCATGTCCTCACTCAAAAGTGGGGGCTGAAAAAATAAATAAACAAACAACAACAACAAAAATGCAAGAAAGAAAGATACAACAATCACAATAATTCCTTGAACTCCCAAAAGGAAAGAACAGAACTGAGGACACTAGAAGTGGGAAGGGGGTTGGGTAAGGGAGAAATTGGTAAAGGTCCACAAAAAATGTTTAAATTTTATAACAAAATAAAAAATAAAAAAGTAAAGTCAGAATATTAGCCAGGTAGATGACAGATGCACTTTCAGCTGCTTTATTTCAGTGAACTAAACTAAATTCTGAACTAGAGATAATGTATCATTGTTTTTTACATAAGTTTTATACTGATGTTTTTGAATCTTTTCTCCAATGCTGGTTTTAAATAAGTTTTCGTACACACATTTAATCACATTTAATCAGAATTTCAGCACAGTAAATGAGAGATTCACTTTCATCTGCTTTATTACAGTGAATTAACTGAATTCTGAACAAAGAATGATGTATCATTGTTTTTTACGTAAGTTTTATGCTGATATTTCTGGACCTTTTTTCCACTTAAAATCAGAGTTCTGCTGTTTCATTATAGTGAATTAAACTAAATTCTATACTAAGAATTATGAACCATTGCCTTTTATGTAAATTTAATTCTAAGGTTTTTTACCTTTTTTCAAATGCTGGTTACAGTATGTTTACATATATACATTTAAAATCAGAATTTTAGCCAGTTAGATGAGAGAAGCACTTTCAGCTGCTTCATTACAGTGAATTAAACCAAATTCTGAACTAGGAACTATGTATCATTTTCTTTTACATAAGTTTTATACTGATGTTTCAGGACCATTATTCGAATACTGGTTTTCAGTTGGTTTTATATAAGTATTTAAAATCAGAATTTTAGCAAAGTAGATTAGTGATACACTTTTAACTGCTTTCCTTCAGTGAACTAAACTAAATTCTAGACTAAAAATGATGTATCACTGTTCTTTACATAGGTTTTATACTGATATTTCTGAACCTTTTTCTAATGCTGTTTTCCAATGTGTTTTCATGTACACATTTAAAATCAACGTTTCAGCGATGCAGATGAGAGATGCACTTTCAGCTGCTTTATTTCAGTGAATTAAATAAAATCCTGAACTAGGGGAAAAAAGAAAGAAAAGCAGGGCTCAAAATTGTATAGAGAACAAAACTACTACTGTGTTTAAAATTATTATTTGCATGTGAAAAAGAGGAAACAGTTCAGCAGCTCTCTTTGAGATCATGGGGGGATTTTTTTTTTTGCCCCTTCTCCGTTTTCTGAAAGTTCTGTAATGTGGTTATGGCTGCTTTCATAGTGATTGTGTGTGTGTGTGTGTGTGTGTGTGTGTGTGTGTGTGTGTGTGTGTGTGTGTGTGTGTGTGTGTGTGTGTGTGTGTGTGTGTGTGTGTGTGTGTGTGTGTGTGTGTGTGTGTGTGTGTGTGTGTAAGGAGCTGTTAAGTTCTGGGTCCTCTCTTCCCACGTTGCTGCATCGCAAGGTGGAGGACAGGAGAAGGGAAAGGAGCAGCTGGGCTTAGCAAAGCTGGTCACTAAGTTGAGGAGGTGATCAGGGGAGTCACAACAAGGGGTGCTGTGTCCCCAAGTAGCCTGCTTATGCCATCCTTGGGGATCGTGCCTGGGCTGACGGCCCGAGACTGGGATTTTCTGCTATAGAGACAGCTCTGAGGACAACACGGAGCTTAATCCCAACTTGGCTCCATAGCACCCAGTGGGATGAACCATTCCAATCTCACAGACCCGGTTGGGACCACACGAGGCAAGTCCCGATTTTCCCGAGGTCCTCTGTCCACCAGAGGCTCTTGTGGTCCCAACCACATGGCCACAGGCATGGAAGAGGGAATCTTCTGCAGGTGGCAGTCTGCACACTGGCCGACCCCTTGGCTGAACCTACTGGGTTCCAGAATTTTCCGGCTCACTTGGACACAAGTGCCTGGGAGGCTCAGGAGGCTGCAGCGGCTCCTGCACAGTCACCTCTGTGCAGACGGCCCCGGGGTGGGGAGGCCTTCCCCCCTCCGCTCCACATCGGGGTGGCAGTCCTGGAAGGGAGAGGGGGGACCCCCGCCTCCAGGTCCCGCCTCAGAGCCCGGCCCCTCCATGCAGCCGTGAGGTCGCCTGTGGCTCCCCTCCCCCTCGGCTCCCCCCCCCTCCGGTCACCGTGTGTCGCTGATTATCTGACACTGGTGTCCATTCTCTTGGTCTCTCTCCCTCTGAGTGACTTCGCTGCGTTTCCATCTGCCTGTCTCTGTCTCCCTCTCTCGCTGTGCTCTTTGTGCCCACCCCAGCCCCTCTGGGGTTCCTGCCACCCCCTCTGGGGACGTAGGGCAAGGCCTCTGCAGAGAGAGCGCCCACACCCTCGGGCCTCTCCTCCAGCTTCTTTCTGTCCCTGTCCCTGCTCCTACCCCAGCGTCTCCTTCCTCCAACTCTCCCCGACAAGCACGGGCATCCGAGGGCTCTGCTGGGCTTCCAAGCAAGTCACAGAAGGACACCCAGGAGGAGGCTTCAGAGGGAGAGGCGACCATGGCTGCCTCTGACTCCTGGGGACCTTCACGCCAACCCCCAGCACTGGGGTGACTACTCCAGACCCGAATTCTTCCCTCCTCGGAGCAAGGCCTCCCTGGGGAAGGAAAGCCAGGAGAGAAGACGCAGGACGTAAGGCAGGGCAGGAAAGGAGGCGAGGCGGGAATACGGGGGACAACGAGAGGCAGAGGAAGAAGGAAAACGATTTTGCATCTGTGGAAAGAAACCTCCTTTCTGGCCAGAGGTGAGGTAGGGGCTGGACCAGGCTTTGGTGGCACGCCACGCTGCCCCTGAGTGTTTGACAGCAGGGAGGTGGCGGGGACAGGGGGAGAGGGGACAGTGTCCTCCACCAGAGTGTGCCCTGAGTTTGAGCCCCATGCTGGCTCTAAATGGCACAACCACGTGGGCGGGGACGGAGTGACCCGGGCAGGGACACAGAGGCCCAAAGAGGAAACGCGCCCCACCCCGCGCCCCAGGAATCCGGGGTCTGGATTCTGGAGCCCAGGCGGCGAGTGTCATTCTTACCACAAAGCAGAACTATGCTCCCTTTTGAAACGGTTGGCTCCACAGCTGTTTGAAAATCCCCTGGTACTTGGAGACAAATGATCCGAGTCAGGCTGTGCTAACAGGTCTGCTCTGGAGCCAGGCGAGAGGTGGGACCAATGTGGACTCCATCCCGGGCCATCCATCACTGCTCAGCACAAATCCCCAGGGGCCACCGGCCTCTCCGACAGTATCGTTTACATTAGAACATGATTGGGAAACCTCCAGAAAAAAGAAGGGTGGGGAAAACACACACACACGGGCCAGCTGAGACACCTCGCGCACAGAGGCAGAAAGGCTGCGTGGCCTGGCCACCGTGGGCCCAGCTGGTACTGCCCGACTGTCCCTGAGGAGATGCAGGAACATTCTCTAACCCCAGAACCACCTTGGAGGGAGGTGGGGAGGGTGAGCTCACCTAGATGGCTCCGCACACCTGTCACAGTGTGGTTTCCACTGGGTTTAACACCCTCTCCTCCCCAAAATCTTGTGAATTCAGCCAAAGGCACTGCTGACAAGAAAACATGTTTGTTTGTACCTCAGACTCTCACAGCTAGGATGGGAGGGAGTGCAGTGCTTTGCACTAGGCCAGGACAGCAGGGGGCGGGGGGGGGGGTGCTGGGAAGGCCCTGAACAGAGTGGCATTTGGGGAGCTGCTGAGACAGGAGGAAGGGGCAGACGCAGAGCTCCCAGAGGTGGGAGCTCCCAGCTGCTGCAGCTGACAGGCTTGGCTAAAGAGGGATTATGCACCTGTTTTATCTGGACAGAAAGGCTGCAAGTTATGGCTGTTTTGCTCTAACACACCCCATTAAATATTCCAGGAATCCAAATGCAAAAGGAAGAAAAACCAAACCACTTTGAAGTTCCAGACAAGGGGGGATCTGGTGGGGTGGGGTCCAGGTACAGCTGGACAGTGTGCTATCTTGGGCTCTGCATAGGAGTGCCACGGACCCTTGCCCTCTAATTGGGTGTGTCCGGGCATCAGTTTGTCCTTGGATCTCAGGAAGTAAGGGTTGGGAGTGAGGGGTGGCCTCCATCGGTGCAACTGCCGCCTGCCTAGGAGGAACGGAGGAAGAGCCTTTGGCCAGGCTGTGTCTGAATGGGATGACTTCCTGAGATGTGGGCCACTCTGGGTTTCTAGTAAAGCGGGACTCACAGGTGCTGCTCTAAATGCTATAGATGTGGGTATCATTATTGTCCATATTACAGATGAGGAAACTGAGGCACAGAGAAATAAAGCGGTTTTCCCAAGGCATGCAGCAAGGAAGCAGCAGGGCCAGGATTCAAACCCACATTCAGACTCCAGAGTGCCTGCTCTTAACCAGAATATACCGCCATCTCTTTAACTGCATTTTAAAACTGATTTGTTTGGCAGGCCACACCCCACCCCCTGCTGGCTCTCACCCACTGGAAGGTTGCCCCCAGCCTGAGACCTCTCAGGGTCAGAGCCTGCATGCTTACCTGGACACCCCTTCTTGGGGCCTAACAAATAATCTCAGAGCCTGTTTCCTGTGGTGTTCCCGGCCTTGGAAAGTGGAAAAGTTATACAAAGCTTGATTGCCATTAAAAAGCTAACACAGGAAAGACTATCAGGACCTTTCTCTGGCCAGCTGAGGCCAGCGCCCCCCGCTGGCCATTCTCAGGATTTTTTGAGATTCAAGAATAACCAAGGATCTTCATTTCCTTGGGTGCTACAAGGCAATTCACCCTCACCCCCACCCTGGCAGCAGGTGCCTGCAGACCCTGAGGGGGCAGCAAGGGCTGGAGGGTGGGCTTTTGCCCCATCCACCTCCCTGGGGATCAGGAAGCACTCCCTACAATTCCTTAAGGCTGTCTTCCTTTCCCTTGTCCCTGAGGCCAGAGCTAGTCTTTCTTGGAAGCTTAGGAAGAGGCCTCCCTGACCCAAACTCACCCTCACCACCTGCTGAAAGTGTCCACATTCCTGAATTCTCCAGAATACTGTCTCCCCTTCTCCAAGCAATTCATCCAGACTCCTCTGCTCCCAGGAATATCTGTCCAGAACACAACTACTCCAAACAGTTTTAAGTTTGTTGGGGCCAGCTGCCCACAGGCTACAGCCCCATATCTTACCATGTCATACGAGGCCCTCTGCAGTCCAGCCAGCCCCCCGGCCTCTGCCTACTGTATGTAGCCATAACAGACTGACCGTCACTGTTTCCAGGGATCAGTTATGCTGCTTTCCCTGCCCAGTGACCTGATAGACATCTCCTACTCTTACCTCGAAGCCCCATTGAAACACCTTCTTCCAGGGCTACTCTCACCCATCTCTCCTGAGGGGCAACAAAACACAGAAAGAAAACAATAAACAAAAATCCAGCAGAACCCTTTGCACATACCTGTCATTATATCCCCTTGTGTCATATTCATTTAATGTCTGTCTCCCCACTATAATGAGCCACTTAAGAGAAACTGACTTTATCTTTGTCTTCCCAGCTCCCGGTACCAACAATGCTGTTGAAGTGCAAATATCCAGGAGAGAGAAACACATTGAGCCAATAACTTCCACTAACCAACAGTATCAATGCCTTCCTGTAGTTAGTTTTAGCAGAGAACGTGTTCAGAGAGATGCAACTACAGATGGGTGAGTTTTGATGTGACGGGGAGCAGATCTGTACTCTGGGATGGAGTCTTGCCAAAGGGGGCTGGAGAGGCAAGCCTGGGACATGGAGCTCCTGAGGGGACTGGGGGCCTGGCAAGCTGTGTCAGCCTCCAAGCTTTCCCCAGCCAGCTCTGCCCAAGGGAACCCATTCGGCCTCCTGACTCATCCACCCTAGACCCTGCCTTTCCTACTGAGGCTTAACCCTAGCCATTGGCGTCCCACTCCTGGCACTGCAGAAAGCAACTCCTGGGCTCATCCTCTTGGTTCCTCCTCTTGGTAAATCCATTGCAGTAGTACAGATCATCCTCATTTCCATCTTCCCTGTCCTCGGGTGGGTAGCATCTTCCCCTTCCTGCTGCATCCACCCCAGATCCCTCTGCTCTGGAGGTCATTGCAGCGGCCTATCCAGAGGCACTGTGGTGCTATAGAAAATGCTGGCTTTGAAACAAAATCAATCTGAGTTTAAGTTCTGCCTTAGCCTCAGTCTTAGTTTCCACATCTGCATAGAGGGCTGAAGAACCATCCCTGAGGGTTGCTGTGAGAAATAATGAATGAAGAACCTCAATTAGCAAACAGTAGGTGCTCAATACATTGTAGCTCTTGGGTCCATGTTGGTGAACATGTAACTTCCCTTCAAGTTAGTCAACAGCAGTTGACCATGCTGTTAGGTTCACAAACCTGGTCAGAAAGGTACGTGAGCCATGGCATGGAGTGTGGACACACAGCACGGTGTACAGCCCCGAGCATACAGGGGACAATCCCATTTTTATAGGGACAAATAATTATAAATAAATATGCTTCAAAAACACCCAGAAGGATAAATACCAAAATATTAACAGTCTTGGGTAATGAGTGATTTTTTTTCTTTCTTTTTTTATGTATTTATCTTCTTTTTTTCTAAAAGGAGCATTCATTGAGAATAAGAAAAAAAAATTAAACCACATGTGTTAGAAATCTGCCTGCAATATGGGCCTTTGATTCAAAGCACCATCTGGGATTTGCGTGTCAAAGAATCGTGGTTTACAACTGCAGATGGCTGTAGCCTCCATGTGGAAAGAATTAGGGGAGCTGAGCACGTCCCCACCTTAGGAAAGTCCCGTGGAGAGAAGGCAAAAGCTACTCCCACAGTGGAGGCTTCCCTCAAGCCACTACAAAACAGGAGGGTTTTGTAAAATTGATGGTATTGTTGCTGAAAACGAGTTATCCATTAGATATGTATTATTTTGAATTTTTGTGTTTGGAAATGAAGTTACATTTTAAATTCATTTGGTGAATTCTATGTTTAAAAGAACACTCTAAGAGAACTTTTGTAAACAAAGTCATTTCCGTAGTTCAAACTCTCACCTCCTTACATCTTTCTGTTTTATAAACTGGCGCATTAGTTGGTTTCTTTGAAGCAAGAAATGCCTTCACTTCCTAGTGAAAACTGGATCTATCAGGACAAATGCCACCACATTTATTTCGGGATAAAACTCTGACGCCATGGCATCCTTCTTTGGCTTTGACATGTTGGAATGCACCACAGCAAGGGAGGTGATAACATTTCTGTGTCTGTGAAAAGCATGTGAAGCAATTTTATGAGGGTAGTTTCTCATCAACCCTGCTCACAGTTGAGGTAATAAGCTAAATTAACTCTTCACAGAGTTTCAGCTCTTAAGTCTACCAAATTTATTGTAGAGAGGCATTCTTTTTCATAGTTTCTTATCCCTCTGTTAAGAAGAGATTGGAGAAACATTTGGCCTATATTGTTTTAACATAAAAACCAGGCAAGTGAGGTGCCAAATATTCAAAGTAAGAGTTATGAATCATAATAAAAAGAATCTTTTCAAGAGGCAAAGAGATCTTCAAAGTAAGACTATCTAAAATCTATTTACAAAAGAAAATTTTACAGTGTAAAGTAGTTAGTTTTAAGGATTGGTTAATTCAACTGCTTAATTACATCATCCATAACCTAGATTCTTTTAGTCTTTCTGCTCTGCTAACTCACATATTTTGCTCTTCTCCTTATGGTCACAGAATGGCTGCAACAATTTACAGTCATCTTGTCCTCAAATGGAAACATCCAAAAGCCAATTTCTAAATCAATCACTTATGAGAAGAATGGATTTATTGTGAACTGAGTCATGAATCCTTGCCTGGCACCGGGGAGGGGACCCTCCTTCAAAACAATGGTCTTGATATTTGAGCAAAATCAGGGTTTGGAGAGAAAGAAGAAGGAAAGAATGGATGGTGGATAGTCTACTGGGAAGAACTATCACAAAGACAGATATGAGATTTATAACTGACAACTCTACGTGCTAAAAGACAGCAGAAAAAAAATGTATTTACTGTTCTAGGAGAGAAATAATTCAAACCTGAAATGCTATACCCAGCCAAACTATCAATCAAATGGGAAAGAGAAATAAAGTCAGTTTCAGCTAGGAAGGAATCAGAAAGTTTATCTTCCATAAAACTTTCAATGAGTAAAAAAGTATATGAAAATGTATTCAATCAAAGCAAAATAAGAATTTAAAGAAAGAATATCTGTGATCCAGGAAAAGTGAAATTAATTCAGGAATGCAATGAAAATAGCTGGAAACTATGCAGCAAGTCTAGAAAACCATAGGTCAAAATTAAAGTGAGAAATATCAAAGAATTCTACCCTGTAGGTCTTCAAAATGCAAATGAGTTTCATTTCCCTTTTCTATGATTAGGAAGGAAACTAGAAATTTTTGATCAGATGAAAACATACATTTCTCCTGTCAACCACAACAAAAATAAAACAGCTAGAAATTCCAGGGAAAATAAGTAGCTGCACACCATCAGCAAAAATATGGAGCAGAATTGAAAGTGGCATGACATTGAGCAATTGATTGCAATTGTAAAAAGAATCCACTTGGCTGTGAGATTTACAAAGGTTTCCTTCCAGTGGCCCAGTGTACACTTCCTTTTGTATGGATCTATTCATACATTTTTGAGGAGTTCATCAGTATATGATCATTGTAATTTTGCAAATGCTGTGGTTTTTTGTTTGTTTGTTTTGTTTACAGCTTTATCATAAATCTTGGCCAATAAATTGGCAAAGTGAGGGAGATTTTTTTTTTCAAGTTCAAAAGGGGACAATATTTACTATTTAGAAACACATACCTAAGATTTTTTTTAAAGTTTGTAAAATCAATAGTGATGTTGTTCATTGCTGATATTGATAATGCATGACTTCCTTTTGCTATTACATTCAACGGTTTTTGATATATTGTGATTTTATCATCTCTTGTTTTTCATGAGATTTTTGGCACTTGTAACTATGCACATATAAAGTAGACTAAAAAGTTAACTAGAAGGAAAACTCTGAGAAAAAAGGTCAAAGGAAGGAGAAGGAGAATAGGAAGGAAAAAGAAAAGAAGAAACATACACAAAGTGGAACATTACATGTATTGAGCAGAAGGCAGGGAATCCAATAGAGAAATGAAAATTATCTCTTGCAGGTTGTCTGTGAATGGAACCAAGTGTGTCACTGCCCTTCCCTGTGTAAAGTGAGGGAGATTTTAAGAAATATTTTAATTGATTATACATATTCGTAGGGCACAGAGCTGACTATCAGCCCCAGTGTCCAAGATGTGATGATCAGATCGGAGGGAGATTAATTATAATCACAGAACAAAACGGCAAGGTTACTTGTCTTGAAGAAGTAAAAGTAATGTTACAGCTGATAGAAGTTGAGGAGGTTGGAGAGAAAAAGTGGGAAAAAATGAAGGTGTTCCAATTTCTCGTTTATTTAGGGAAGGGAGTTAATAAATAGTCTGAATTTTATGAATTTAGAAATAAAGGTTTTACAATGACCAAACTAATAGCAATGAGCACTCAAATGTCCAAACTAATAGCAATGAGCACTCAAATGTCCAAATTATGTTCTCTAAATACCATTTCTCTACTAAAAGTAACTAGAACTCCTTGGAGAAATGGTTAATCCAGGTGTGGGGCAGCAAATGTGCCACCTGAGCTGGGAACATCTACTCATATCAGAAAACGAGGAAGGTACAAAACACTCCTGGAGTCAGGTCAAGAGGACTCAAGAGTGAACTTGAAGAAGCTTTCATTGGCCAAAGATAGGACAATTTGAGCATCAATAAGAACAAAAATGCAATGGTTTGAAACACATCAAACATAAGTTCATCACGATACCCAAAGAAAAAGAAACTCAGTGGTAGCTGTCAGAGAATGCTAGAAAATCAACTCATCATTATAAAAACCGGCAATTAAACAAGCTTTAAAGTAATTAAGAGTCAAGCAATTATTTCTGCTTTTCCTCTGCCTTAGGATAACCAAATAGTCAAAGGAGAAATTTCTTTTTATAGAAGCACTCCAACTGTTCAAGGGTCTAGGCAATTGTCACCAAGAGCAGCTAGAATCATTCACAGAGACAACCAGACATGATGTACCTCCTGGTGGGAGTTAACAGAACTATGTATAAAGTATTCTTGCCAGAAAATTAAATCTGGATCTAAGCAGGACTCTAGATCTAATTGCCAATTTACTGGAAATACAATGAATAGAAGAACATGCTGAACAATATCACTGGGGTGCAATCATCAATATCCAGAGAGTAGAAACTCTATAAGTCAAACAACCCAGTTTCCTCAACAAATTACATTGCAATGGGAAGGAAGGGCGAGGAACCTATGGATTTAAAGAGACTAAAGAGACGTGTCAAGTCATTCTGGTATAGATATTTAGATCCTAACTTGAACAAACTGGAAAAAAATGATAGTATAATTTCAACAGACTGGCTATATTGAGGAATTATTGTAATTTTTTAGGTGTGGTAATAGCATTGAGGTTATGGTTTGTTTTTTAAAGATTCCTTATTTGTAAGAAATATATACCAAAATATACAGATAAAATGATACAATGCCTAAGATTTGTTTCAAGATAATTGATGGATGGGAGTAAGTGGATATATTCATGAAACGAGATTGACTCTGGGTTCATAATAGAAGCTGGGTTCTGAGTATACACAGGCTTACTGTACTCTTTCTCTCTGCTTTTATACATGCTTGAAGTTTTCCATATTAAAAAGTTTCAGAAAATAAAGGTTTAAGTGTTGTTTAAAGCTAAATGTTAACCAGTAGAAAACCCAAAATTGTAATGTATCAAAAATCAGGAGATGGAGGCAGAGGGTTGATGGCGGTTAGTGCAAGTGCACTCAGTTTCTTATTATATTGAGAAGAGGGCCCCAGACACTACCTGCAGTGGGAAGTCAGGGCATAGAGATATGCACAGATGATTCAGAATTATGGAGACAACCACTAGAAACACCCTAAAGTAATTATTAAGAGGAGGAGGAGAGGGGAAGGAAGGCTTTCCCTTCTCATTTTATATTATTTTGTATTGTGTGATGCTTTTAACTTATGCATATATTAGTTTCCTATTGTGGTAAAATATACATAATGTAAATTATACCATTTTAGCTATTTTTAAATGTACAATTCAGGGGCATTAAGTATATTCACAATGTTGTGCAGCACCTCCACTACCCATTTTCAGAACATTTTTATCATCCTAAATAGAAACTCTGTACCCCTTAAACAATAACTCTCCATTCCTGTCTCCTTCGAGCCATTTTGTTTTCTTTTTATTTATTTATTTATTTACATATTTGTTTATGTATTTATTTATTTATTTATTTTTTGGTTATGAATATTCATGGGGTACAAAGATGATTGTCATCACTTGTGTGCAAGATGTGATGGCCAGATCCAGAACATACCCTAGGTATGTTCTCTCCCTCGAGATATGCAAGTCCAATGCACCACTGTGGTCTTTCTTTTCTTCCTTCTTTCTCTCTTAGCTCCCACTTATGAGTGAGGACATTTGGTATTTATCCCTCTGTTCTTTGCTTATTTCACTCAACGTAAGTGTCTCCAGGCTCATCCATGTTGTTGCAAATGCAAGAATTTCATTCTTTTTTACGGCAGAGTAGTATTCCATTGTGTATATATACCACAGTTTCCTTATCCAATTGTCCATCTATGGACATTTAGGTTGGTTCCATATCTTGGCTATTATGAACAGAGCTGCGATGAATGTGGAAGTACAGGTATCCCTTCAACATAATGATTTCCATTCCTTTGGGGACATACCCAGAAGTGGGATTGCAGGTCCATATGGTAGATCTATCTTTAATAGTTTGAGAAACCTCCATACTGTTTTCCATAGTGGCTGTACTGATATATAGTACTCCAACAGCGTAGGAGAGTTCCCCTTTCTCCACATCCTTGGCAGCATTTGTTATTCTCAGCCTTTTTGATTATAGCTGGTCTAACTGGGGTGAGATGATATCTCAATGTGGTTTTAATTTGCATTTCCCAGATGGTTAGTGATGTAGAACATTTTTTAAAGTACCTGTTGTCTACTTGTATGTCTTCCTTTGAAAAATATCTATTCACCCCCTTTGCCCATTTTTTAAATGAGTTGTTTTTTTACTGTGTAATTATTTAAGTTCCTTGTGTATTCTGGATATTAATTCTTTGTTGGATGCAGAGTTTGCAAATATTTTCTACCATTCTGTAGGTTGTCATTTCACTCTGTTGATTGTTTCCTTTGCTGTGCAGAAGATTTTTAGTTTGATACAATCCCATTTATTTACTTTCTTTTGTTGCTTGTGCTTTTGGGGTCTTATTCATAAAGCCTTTGCCCAATCTTACTTCCCGAAGTGTTTCCCCTATGTTTTTCATTAGTAGTTTTATAGTTTCAGGTCTTATACTTAAGTCTTTAATGCATTTTGAGTTGATTTTGGTATACAGTGGGAGATGAAGGTCTGGTTTCATTCTTCTGCATATGGATATCCAATTTTACTAGCACCATTTATTGAAGAGACAGTCTTTTCCCCAATGTGTGTTCTTGTTACCTTGTCAAAGATTAGTTGGTTGTAAGTCTGTGGGTTGATCTCTGGTTCCTCTATTCTGTCCCATTTGTCTGAGTGTTCATTTTTACACCAGTACCATGCTGTTTTACTTAATAGCTTTGTAATATAATTTGAAGTCAGGTAGTGTTATGACTCTGGTTTTAATTTTTTTGCTCAGGATTGCTTTGGCTATTTGGGGTCTTTTGGGTTCCATATGAATGTTAGGATTGTGCATATATGACTTTTAAAGTTTAAAAACAAGCAAGAAAGTAAGACATAAAATTATTCAATGTAGCTAATTCAACAGGATGATGTTTATCTTTATGAAATTACCCTGTTACAAAATTAAAATAATTCAATTACTATTTTTTTTTATTATTCTCAGAAACTCATAGCCTTCAAAATCACATTGTTCTACCTTTTCCTCCTTAAGTTTTGCAACAGCCTTTGGTTGAATTGTACTGGAAAGTCCAAAACAGACACTGACCCAAAGGTCAACAATGACTCTTCTTCACAGTGCTCTGGAAAACCTCAACCCTTGACAGAAGCAGGTGGTTTCCAGTCTGTTTGCTATCAGGAAAATTCAGCTTCTCATTTGGTCCATGAGGACAAAATAGATTTTGTAAGGCTCATGTGCTACACACAGTCAATGATCAATAAAGTCTGCTCAGTGTTTGCCTGGTTGGTTTGTTAATCATCAAACTCCTGGAACTGAACACATCCCATTAACTGCGGTGCTAGTTGTTAACCAGCCAACCTGTGTCGAGGATGCACACAAGGGAGACAGGCATGAGCTCAGCATCTGCTGGACCAGCTCAGGGAATGAGGGACTTCTGCAGGTTTGTTCAAACTTGCGATTTCCTCCTCCCCATTGAAGCCTCTGTGCCTGAGCATTTAGAGTGATACTACACCCAAGGCACTGGGAGGACACCAGCAGTCCTCACATTAGCAACATGCAAACAAGCCCTTTTCTGTGAGACTGTCGCCTCTCCATAGATCTGACTGAGAAATGCAACAGTAGCTTCCTTTTAGTGAGCACTTAATTGATTCTGTGATACTATGTCGTCTAATTCTAATAATATCCTGGGCAGATGTATTTTTAGTCCCATTTTACAGGTGAGGGAACTGAGGGTTAATTAGCATATTTAAGGTTATATAGCAAGAATTCAAACCCAAAGTCTGGCTGACCTCAAGACCCTTCTCTGAACCATCACAGTAGATAGGCAGTCCCTGATTTCCAGCTTGTGTTCTCTGCGTTCCCTGCATTCATTCTCCAACACTGTCAGACCCCAGCATAAAAGGTCTATAAAAGGCCCAGAGGCCTATAGACATTCCTTGGTTTAGGCTGCAGAGCCTCCTCCACTCAGAAGTAAGGAAGAGAAGCCAGGCCCCAAGAGTGGAGGAGGCTCTTCAGTCTATGAACCCCCCTGTGCTTCTCTGCCTCTCCTTTGCCCTCACCCCTCAAGCTGCCAAGGACAGTGAAGAAAGAACAGAAATAAGATGAAAAAGATTCAAGAGACCCTGTTCCCATACGCTCCCAGCTAAAGTCCCTGAGCAATGATTTCAAAAACTCAGAAGATGCGATAACTGCCTGAGATGAATGGATACCAAATAGTTAAATACGAATGTAAGAAAACATGGAACACCTTCCATATCCTATTTTGGGGGGTAGATCCTGAAAATATAGTGGTGAGCAAAACCAGTGTTGTTATCTTTATGGAACATTTAGTCTAGCTGTAAAATAAAGAGGTTGAATTAGGTAATCTCTCAGTTCTTTAACTCACTGCATAATATTTACAATGATGGGTGGTAGTCATGTCTATGAGTTAGTGGCTGCTAAATATTTGTCAGGATGCAACCCTTAATCATAGTGTTGTTTCAGCTAGGAAAAAGTTTTTCTTTCAGCAACCAGCTTTGTGTTGCTTTCCAGGAATGTAACGTGGAAACTAGTGGGGCAAGTGTCCCTCAGGCACACACCTGCTTCCCCTGGATCAGGGCTGCGGAAGAGGTACAGAGGTCTCTGCAGAGTAGCCCACTGGGCAGGGGAAGGGAGGGACCCATCCCACTCCATGCCTCAGAGGCTGAGGCCACTATTCACCCTCCAGAATCCAGAAGGTGCCCCTGCTCCGCTCAACACCAGTGGATCAGATCACGTCTGCAGTGCTGCTGAGAACTGGCACTGAAAACCAGAGGGGGTGACAGGGCTAAGAAGACCGTGCTTCAGCCAGAAAGATGCGAGAGTCACGGTGCATTTTCGTTCTTTCCATCAGTTTGACTTCTTCGATATACCACAAATCTACCCACTCTTCTTCCTTTTCTTCACTACCATTTTAACCCAAGCTGCCTTCATTTCTCTTCTTGACTGCTCCGGATGTCCCCTCACAATCTTCCTGCCTCTACCTCAAGCTCCTACAATCCCTTTTATGAATGATTTCTTCTTTGATCACGAATTATGTAAAAATAATTATGAATTATTTTTCATGTATTTCCAAATACATAAAAAATTTGGATTTTTTTCCCCTACCATTTTGTTTTCTCATTTTATTGCACTGTATTCAGAATACTTCTTGAGATGTATTGGTGGTTTAGTATGATCACTTTTTGAAAATGCCTCATGTATGCTTGAAGAAAAAAAAGTTTATTCTTTAATTGTTGGATAAAGTAGTAGCTCTCTGTATCTACTAATGGTGTTGTTTAAATCTTCTAAAATTTTTGATCAGCCAGTTTGTGAGAGAAATACTTTAAATTCTCCCATTTTGAATGTGGACTTTTCAACTTCTTGTGATTCTGTCCATTTTTGCTTTAGATATCTGAAGGCTATATTTTTAGGTGAAGATAGGTATATAAAACTTAAAAAAATTGTTATATCTTTCTGGTGAACTGTACCCAGTTGTCTGGGTTGATTATCACAAGTGGACAGTAGCCTGGAGTGTGAGGGCCCCATAAAGGAGTTGGTTGGGTGTGTGGGCTCTTGATTGGTGAGTCTGTGTGTGAAAAGAACCCTTGTTTACTGTGTCTAGGAACTGGCTCACCCTAGGAAGGGCGGACCCTCTGGGGTCGTCAAGGCCCCAAGTGTCAAAGCATCAGAATACAGAAAATAAAAGACATAGGTAATACAGTAATGCCCTTGTCACGCATCAGGTGCTACTCCAGGGCCTTAAGTCAACTAAATCCCAACAGCTCCAGGAAGTTAGTAATACTCTCATCCTCCCTTTAGAAAAGAGGAAACAGGCCAAGAGAGATGAATGAACTTTCCCACGGTCACACAGCTAGTGAATAGTGACACCTGGGCTGACTCTGAAAGCAGTTTTCTAAACAGTTTCCAAAGAAGCTCCAACATTAAAGATATTTTGCTAAGGGAGGGAGTGTGACTAAAATCACAGTTCTGATCCTTGACCTTGAAGGCCTGGGTGCTTCCTGCCCTCTTCCTGATTGCCAATGTCTGGGAACTCCCTGGTCTCCCTGGGACCCATATGACTCAGCCCCCTGGTGGGTTTTTTGCCAGGGGGTCAGACCCCCACCCAAGGGTCTGCCTGAGCAAGATTGCAGCTCACAAAGCCAAGGAACAATGAGGATGGGTCCCTTTGGTCAAGCAGAGAACCATATGGTCAAAGCCATAAGCTCTTAAGATCAATTGCCAAGTTCCATGGCCCAAGCAAGAGCTCCTATAGCCAGACTCGCCCCGTCGTTCTACTGATGCAACTTGGAGCAGCACTGACTGGCCTGTCAGGACTCTGCCCAAGCACATGAGAGCTCACAATGCCAGTGACATTCCTCAGCAACCTCAGTCCTGGGTATTATTGATTTCATAGCCATCCACCCCTTCTTTCCACCCCTCCCTGTCCCTCTCCCTCATGCACCTGCAGAGACTGACCCAGAGCAGGGTTCCCCCAGCCCTTGCCCTCACCATAGCCCCAGCCCTTCTGAGGAGCTGGTGGTGGCTTTGAGAAGCTTTTACCTCATATGCACAGCTGAGGCCACCCAAAGGCTTTGGCAGGGGCTCTTCAGCCAGAGCTGCAGCAGGGCCATTCTCTGATGCCTGGAAAGTCCAGGGTGAGGAGAAAACTGGCTGCAGTGAGAAAGGAAAAGAGCCTCTATGACATCAGCCCCTACCTGCCTCTCCCACACCCTGGCTGCTAAAGCCACCTCTCCACAGCCCAGCCCAGCCCTCCACAGCGAGGGCCTGCTTTTCCCACTCTCTGCCCTTCACAGCTTAGCTCCAACATCTTCCTTGGAGGTGCAAACCCCCGTCTTTTAGGCCTTACCCAAGTTGTTGGATTTTCAACCATGAACCTGGAAGAGACCTTAGAAATAATAAAACCAAACTCTCTTTTTTTAGAAACAAGGGAACAGAAGTGCAGAGGGTTGAAGGATGACAAGTGCAAGGAAGGAGATGGAGTAAGTGATGCGCATGCACACAGACGTGCAGACACACAGACACACACGTGCAGACACACAGACACACACGTGCAGACACACAGACACACACAGAGACACACATGTGCAGACCCATAGATACACACAGACACACAGAGAGACATACGCAGATACACATATGCAGACACGCAGATACACATACACAAACACACAGACACGCATGTGCAGACACACAGAGACACACACGTGCAGACCCATAGATACACACAGAGAGACGTACACAGATACAGATATGCAGACACACAGATACAAACACACAGACACGCATGTGCAGACACACAGACACACACAAAGACACACGTGCAGATGCACAGATACACACAGAAAGACATACACACAGAGACACACATAGACACACACACAAGGACGCACACAGATATACACACACAGAGAATGCTCATAGAACTTGGGAAATCTGAATAGGCTTGTGCATTGTACCCATGTTAGTTTCCTGGTTTTGATGGTCTACTGTAGTTATGCAATATGTCCCCATTGGGGGAGGCTGGGTTAAGGGTACACAGGACCTCTCTGCACATTTTTTATAACTTCCTATGTATCTATAATTATTTCAAAATAAAAAGTTTTTTTAAAAAATCACCCAAGGCCACACATGCCAATGCCTGTGCCTCAAACCAGAACATTTGAATTAGAATCTCTGGGGTGAGACCTAGGAAACATATTTTCTTCAAATAGCTCCTCACTGAGAACATGGGCAGCCAGAGTTGAGCACAACTGTGCTAGGGTCAGTAAAACAACAGCTGGTGGTAATTTGGCCTAAGAACTTCAGGCCTCCCACCTTCCTCATCTAGAGCATGTCCTTGACACTGCCATCTGAAGGCTCATCCTCTCCCCCTACTCAGGCACCCATGGGAGAAGCAACACTGTAGTCACCGACCGGAGAGTGGGAGGGCTGGTGACGAACACGCTGATAAACCCAAGGGGCAGGTGCTGCCTTGGGGCTCTGGATGGGAGGCTTGGCTAAGAAAGTGCTGATGCTGCAGGTGGCAGCGTGCGGGGAATTGAGGGATTTAAGTTGCTAGGCTAATTTTAGGTAATAGGATGCACAGGCTGAGGTGTTCTCATCAGCCATACTGTGTACTGGAGGACATCCCCCCCAATGGAGCATCAGAGCCATAACACATCCATCCATGCTCAGGATGTGTGATCCTGAGTGGCCTGCCTTCTCTCTGTCTACCAGCATTATATTCCTAAGATAGTGGACCTGATCAGGTGGTTTTGTCCTCATACAGTCTGGAGGACCCTAATTTGTCAGCTTTGTACCATCCATTTCTGAGATATGTTGGACTCAGTCACCAATCCCAGATCTGTCACCTGTGGTGAGAGTGACAGCAGTGGTGTCCCTTAATAAAAGCAGCACAAACCATAGTAATGTATCCAAGAAAGTGCTGCTTTGGGCTACTTTCCTTAAAAGGCAACTGTAGCTCATGGTCTCTCTTCCTGCAGCCTGTTCAGCATATGGTTCTTCCCCCAAAGGCACACTATCTTGGTCCCAAGCAGGAGAGATTGTCTCACTGGTCCTATTCTGTAAGGGCCTGTGTCCTCGGCTGGGTTCCCACAAGCAGACCTTGAACCAAAAACCTGAGTGTTGGTGAAGGGAAGTGGGAAAGTGAAATAGGGAAGGGAAAGAAACCAACACACGTGTGTTGATGAGCATGTAGTGACCTGCCTGGGGCTCAACCCCCATTCATCTTCGACTGAGGGCTGCTCCCTAGGTGTTAACTCCTTGGCATTTTGAGTCTGTCTTGCACATGGGCCTAGATGATGCCCTATGGCAAAGAGTCATGGGGACTTGCAGTAGGACCCGGTGTTTGGATCTCCAGAGAAGCAGAGCCAATAGGATAATAGGATATGTGTGTGTGTGTGTATAAGGTGTGTTTGTGTGTGGGGGGGGGTGAATAATAAAATATATATGTAAACAGATCTATTATAATGTTATTTATTATAAAGAAGCTAAAAAATCCCATGACCTGTCATCTGCAATCTGGAGACCCAGGAAAACTGGTAGTGTAGTTCAAAGGCCTAAAAGCCACAGAACCAATGGTGTAGATTCTGGTCCAGGTCTGAAGGCCTGAAAACCAGGAGAGCCATGGGCAGGAGAAGATTGATGTCTCAGCTCAAGCAGTCTAGCAGACGAAGAGTAAATACAACTTTTCTCTGCCTTTTTATTCTATTCAGTCCCTGAACAAATTAGATGAGGCTCACCCACATTGGGGAGGGCCATCTGCTTTACTCAGTTGCCCAATTCAAATGCTAATCTCTTCCAGAAACATCCTCACACTCCCACAAATGATGTTTAATCAGATATCTGGGAATTCCATAGCCCAGTCAAGTTGACATACAAAATTAACCATCTTACAAGTCCCCTCCTTGTCAACCTGGCACCCATGTACATCTCCTTAAACCATACTTAATCTCCAAGTAGAGGTAATAACGAGGTCACAGGATACAACTGTCCTGTGTGCAACCAAAAATGTTCTAATCCTTTCCCCAGAAGAGGAGGTAAAGTCCTTGAGTGATGTTTACTTTTCTCCTTGATATCCCATAACTTAAATGTCATGACTTAAAATTAACAATACTTAAATACTATAATATAAAGTCATTAAATAAATACTATGATAGAAAGTCAATATGTCTTATTTTACAAGATAAGGGTTAAGAGAGGAAAGAAAACAAAGATATTGTGTATATATGCATGTATGTGTATATATACACACACATCCATACATTATAAACACACACACACACACACACATGCATACACACATGAATGTATTTATAACAAACTGAGGTGGAAATATTCATGACAATTACAGTCCTCCTTTCTATAACTGGTCACATGCTTGTAGCTGGTATTTATAACTACCTTCGTCCATTACCCATGCTGTACTCCCCCTGCCTTCAACAAGCACCTTAGCTGGTCATAGTTGTTTACCTGCTGGGGTGAACAAAACCTTCATTACTGAATGGTCTGGGTCATTGGTATGTCTGGATTGGGTTGTTGTAGTTTTCCATTGACATTAATCACAGGGTCTGATAATACCTAACATGGAATACTGAAGATGGTAACACCTAAGATGGCAGTCTTAACTTCCAGCTCAATGGAATCATTGTTGAGTCTCCTAGTAGAAGTGTTTCTCCCTTTGGAACTAAGACCTCCAGGACAGTAGAGCATAAAGTTGTGTGGAAAGGGAGCAACAATTTTGCAATTTTTCCAGAGGGTCAATAGAAGTGATCGCAAGTGGTGTCACTACCATTTCCACCCCTTGATTCCTGGACCTGTGAATTTTGGCCATGGGAGAAAAAGCACCATATATTGGATGCTGATTCAGAGTATATGCAGCTTCCTACAGAACCTTGCCCCAGACCTGAATGGTATTATCACCTTGCTGATGCTATATCCGAGTCTTCAGAAGGCCATTCCACTGTTCTATAAAGCCAGCTGTTTCAGGATGATGGGAAACATGGTAAGACCAGTGAATTCCACAAGTGTGAGACGTTTGTAATTCTTTTGCTATGAAGGGAGTTCCCTTGTCAGAAACAATGCTGTGTGGAATACCATGACACTGGATAAGACAGTCTGTAAATCCATAGATGGTAGTTTTGGCAGAAGCATTGTGTTCAGAGAAGGCAAACCTGTATTCAGAATAAGTGTCTGTGCTAGTAAGAACAAAACACTGTCCTTTCCATGATAGAAGCAGTCCAATGTAACCAACCTGCCACCAGGTAGCTGGCTGATCACCCCAGGGAATGGTGCCATATTGGGTACTCAGTGTTGGTCTCTGCTGCTTGCAGATTGGGCACTCGGCAGTGGCTGTAGCCAGGTCAGCCTTGGTGAGTGGAAGTTCCTGTTTCTGAGCCCATGCATGACCTCCATCCCTGCCACCATAGCTACTTTGTTCAAAACCCCACTGGGCGATGACAGGGGTGGCGGCAGAAAGAAGCTGACTAGTATCCACAGAATGAGTCATCTTTGATTATTAAAATCCTGCTGAGGTTCTCCTTTGGTGAGCATTCACATGGGACCCCAATGTCTTCATGGTTTTGGCCCATCAGAGAGGCTTATCCACATAACCTCTTCCCCAAATTTCCTTGTCTTCAATTTTCCAATCACATTTCTTCCAAGTCACTGACCATCCTACCAAACCCTTGGCCACAGCCCATGAATCAGTATACAATCTCATGTCGATCTACTTCTCCTTCCAAGCAAAGTGAACAACCAGGGGCACTGCCAAAGTTCTGCCCACTTGAAGGATTTCCCTTTATCTCTGCCCTTCAGGAATGTTCCAGAGAGGGGGTGTCGTGCTGCAGCTGTCCACTTTCAGGTGATGCTTCCATATTGTACAAACCATCTGTAACCTTGGCCCCAGTCTTCTCTTCCTCTGTCAGCTGATTACAGGAAACTCCCCATGAGGCCATAGGTGCAGGCTGGGAAAGAGTTGGCAGCAGATGGGAGCAGGAGTGAGGACCATGGGCATTTGGGCCACTTCCTCATGTAACTTGTGTCTTCAGAGCCTGCTCAGGTCTGATTACATATATGACTTCCTTTTGATAATGGAGTGTTGCTGTATGTGCCCAGTTTAATGGCTTGGAGGGTTAGATATCACCCAGTTCACACTGTTCACATGGTAACTTGGTGTCCCATGGGGCTTTCAGTAGGACCCCATCAGCATGTACTACTATGATGAGTGACAAGGAAATATGGGAGAGAAGCCAACCTGTACCTTACATTCCACTCAGTCGTCCCACAGTCCACCCTCTGCATCTCTCAGAGCCACTCATGCCCCGCGTTTGGTTTTCTCTAGTTCATCATTCTTCAAGAAAGTGACCGGTCATAGCTTCTAAGAAAACAAAGACAAAAAAACTTACAACAAAGGGATCAGTGAAACAAGCAAGAGTCTTCATTGCTGCTCTTGGCCTTTTTTTTTTTTTTTTTGGTCTTAATTTATATTTTTATTGAACCAAATTGATTATACATATTTTAGGGGTTCAACATTGAGATATGTTGATCAAATCAATATTAGCATATATTGTAACAAATCATAATTATGCTTTATGCCCCTTGTCCAATCTCTCCCCCTCCCCCTCCCCCCTCTAATTACCCTAGATTTCTTCTCTTCTTCTGAAACAATAATGGTTACTCTGTCGAATTGTTGCCTTGGTCTTTACGCCATAATTGGTTTTGATCATATCCCTCCCTACCAGATTCCCCTCACCCTCAATCAGTGCTTCTGTTGTTCCATTTTGCTTGCCCAGTGGGGAGCCCTTTATCCTGAAAATTCTGAGGCCCAGGTTACCACTCCCTTGTCAGACTGGAGGGTGCAGTTGTCTGTTCACGATTATCACAATTATTACTGCACACGGACATACCAAGAATCACTCAGCAAACCACGGAGTGCCAGGCAGCTCCTCCTGCTCCCACATGTGATAGCAGTTCTATGTCTTCATCATAATCAAGGTCAATTTCCTCCACTGATAAAGTATCTCCTTTCTTTGCCTGTGGTCTATCATCATGAAGAGCCCCAAATGGCTGGGTGGCTGCCATCACTTTAGGGTTACTGAAAGCTTACTGTGTCCCCTGCCTGCCCCAGAACCTCTAGCCCAGCAGAGCCCAGAGTTGCATGTACAGGAAGCACAAACTACCCAAATCACTCACTGATGGTGAGAGGAGCAATTCCTACTTCCACCTCTTGGTTCTCAGACCCACTATGTTCTCTTGGGGACCCAACACCACATAATGGCCATTGATTCATTTATGCATCCTGAATGACAGGATGTCCTGTTGCCTAAACTGTGCCTTTAAGAGGACATTCCAGTGTTCTATCCAGCTGGTGGCTTAAAGGTGAATTAAATGGGGATCTAATGGGAACCATCTGTCCTGCATATAGATTTCTGCCTTCCACCCAGGATGCAGTATTGCTTTTGATTTACTATCTTGGTTGGGAGTAGGTGGCTAGTGTCAGGGACTTCCACTCTAGACCTTTCCCCTATTATGGCTTTTTCTCCATAGATCATAGAACCAATGTTAGAGTTCCAGAGACAAACATATCCCAATTACTCACTCAGAGATCAGTGATTTATTATGGAAATAATCAAAAGGTCACTTGACTAGAGGATCCATGGCTCCATTTGACCCATAGAGAGATGCCTTTGAACCAGGACTCTAACTCCTGGCCTCCAAATGTCCCACACTTACAGAAGGATCATGATAGCATTTGAGGTCCCACTGTATGGTGGTTTTAAAATCAACTATGGCCTCCAGGGGACAGTCACCATTGAGCCTCTTCATGGTTTTGGGGTCTCTCACTGGTACAATCCTTAACACATTAGTGAAGGGAGCCCCCTCTCAGCCCACCTGGTCTTAAATCCATCCTAACATTCTCACCTCTCTGAGAATGTTGACCCCTTCCCGATACTCTGCAAAAGCAGTTCCAGCATCTCCACCTTATACTATGGGTCATGATTGTTTCTGAGTTGTAAGAAGCCATTCCAGCAGTGCATAGGACCAGACTCAGGTTCCCTTGACACATTGTTAAATACTGAGTCACAGAAGGGTGGCACTCTATCAATAAACTCTTTCCTGCCCTGACTTATCTTCCTTCCTCCCAGGTCCTCATGACCTCCCTCATGATCCATTCCCAGGCACATTCTACCCAGTCTCTGCCAGCATCTGTAGGGCAGGCCCTGTGGCACTTCAGAGAAAAACCCCTTTCTTGAAGTAGCAGAGACAGCACTGCCCTGCTTAAGCCAGGCTGTTTCATCACCCCAGTTACTAGGCTCAAAGCCGTGAGGGAAGGCAGGGGAGATCTTGGGGAAATACCGTCATCTTGCAAGGCCTCTGCCCCAGGTGTGGGCAGCATGGTACCTAGGCAATGGGGACAGTGCTTGCCCCCAGCACAGGGAGGGAGGCACCCTGCCAGCCCCTAAAGGCCCCATTGCAGGCTCTGGTTTCCCCTCCTTCCCTAGCAGGGTCCTGACTTTAGCGTATGAGAGAGTCCTGCCAGGACTTTCTACCTCCACCTTCTCTACAGCCCAGTTTGGACCTGATTTTCAGCATCTTCCTCTGGTTAGGACATGAGAGACTCTTTAAGTACTTCCATGGACATCTAAGGCTTTCACATGGTGCCTTGAGTTGACAATTGCCTGACCTGAGACCATTATTTTCTTTCTCCTGGGTTTCTATGGCAGCTACAACCTGTCCATTAAAATGATTATTACCCCTATACCTTTTCATCACTAGAGCTATTGCACAAGCCAGTGCACCTCCCCCTCAGCCTATAGCTCATCTCCACCCTCAGCAGGGAAAGACCTTAGCAAAGTGATTCTACAGCACTCTGGAAGTTATCATCATGGTCCAGCAAGTGATCCAGCTCTAGAATCCAACCCCTAGCTTCTGCTTCCAAGGCCTCTCCTGGATCCAATGCCTTAGGCAGTTTCCTGCACAGGCAGACCTGGAGACAAAGATCTGGGATGCAATGGTTTATTTGGCAGGGAGTACAGGAAACGCCAACATGGAAATGGGAAGTGAGGCAGGGAAGGAAGGCACTAAAGGCAGGTTCAAAGCAGTTTGCCACAGTGGGCAACTTGGCTTCTGTCTTGTTGGAGCTCTCTAGGAGTCAGTGGGGTCATGCCTCCGGAGTAAGGAGGTTGGGGCATCTATCTTCCAGCTCCCACTGGTGCCTGGGGGTGTCCCCCGGTCTGCCCTGCAGCAGCTGAGAGAGCGCTCTAAGGCAGAGAGCTGCAGGTGTTTCTAGTAGGAGCCATCAGCACAGACTGGAACCCATGAGGTGCTGAGAGATGGGGGCCGGGCAACGGCAGTACGTGCTCCAGCTGCACCTGCATTTACCTGAGCTGAGACACGTCAGCTCGGACAGAGACACACTAGTGAGTCAACATGAGCCAGGCACTGGGGTAAAGAATAACAACTGAGGACTGGCCAGTTAGCACAGTTGGTTAGAGCACAGCCTCATAACACCAAGGTCACAGGTTTGTATCCCTGTATCAGCCAGCTACAAACAAACAAACAAACAAAAGGATGTCAACTGAAGATCGCACATGGGCAGGTAGCAGAGTGCCCAGTCCAAAAAGAAATGTGGATGAGGACAGGTAAACTGCGATGGGGCAGCCATACTAAACCGGCAGAGCCACGTCTCAGGCTAAAAGGAGCTACTGTGGTGGCCCTGAGCACTCAGGTCCTTTGTGTGGGCATAATGTCAGAGAATGCCCAGAGGAAAGGGGGGAAGCATCAAACAGGCATTATTCACCTCCAAGCAATGCCAAAAACCAGCTTTGGCCGGGAGAAGATGGTTAAGCTGATAAGTGATCTTTTATGAACAGGCTCCACGCTTCATCACATCAGCTGAGCACATGACAGATGTAGAGAGGTTCCATTAGAAAGAAACCAATTTGCATACAACAAAAGCCAGTCATTGTCCCCACACCACATCAAAATAACCATTTTCAGGCAATTCACTGAAAATAAATAAATAAACCAAATACAATAACTGAACTCTCTAGGCATAGACCAAACAGCCGATGATTATGCCTAAGGAGAGAATTTTGCTCTTTCCACCCAGCTATTTTGGCGTTGGCTGAGCTGGTGAATGTTGGCTAGCATTAACTTGGGGCTGTCTCCAGCCCAGGGAGATGCCTCAGAAAGAATAGGCTTCGGCTTGGATCAAGCCATCCTGCGAGCAGATGCCACAAATGAGGTGCCACATAGAACTCAGGGCTGAGGACAGACAGCCGGGGTGATCCTCCGCTGCTGTCAGCTTCTGTCTTTGATCCTGAAGACAGAGCACTAGAAAGCTGTGGTTCTGGAACACGGTTCTCCAAGGAGACATCGGTAATCTTTGAATCAAACCCACATAGGTACTAGCAGGATGGACCAAATAATTTTGGGGGCCCAAGGTAAAATGAAAATGTGGGACCTGCACTCAAAACTTATGAGGAATTTCAAGACGGTGACAACAGAGAATAAAACCAAGCTCGGGGAGCCTGGGTGAACGCACAGGTTGCACGCCCACAAAGCTGGCCCATGTACAGGACAACAAAGTACGGTGCAAAGAGCACTGGATGGGGAGTCAATAGCCACAGGTTTGGTCCTCACCCTGCCACATGCTTGCTGAGCAGCTATGGGTAAAGCCCTTAGTTTCTCTGGGTCAATTTTCCTCATCTGACAACCCAAGACAAAGGACAAAAATAAGAGGAAAAAAGACTTAAATCTAGCTTGCACTTCATAAAATTAGAACCAATATTTCCATAAATATGTATGTACTTAGCCCTGAGAAAGTTTTGTTTCAATTAACATCTGTTGCTTACCTGCCAGCCTGCCTCCTATCAGCCACTGTGCCAGGCTCTGGGGACAATTATTAGGGACATTCACTTCTCGTGGGACCCACATTCTCCAAATTCCCATATCCAGAGACTACGGGGTTAACACACAGAACATATCCACCAAAGGTGCCTTTCAGAGAGGTCACCCTGCAACATGATTCCAACCCTGAAGGCTGCCCTCTTCTGGAATTGCCTCTACAGGCAAGGTTAAACCATCAAGAAGTCAATCCATCACATGACAGTCACTCCTGCCTCTGGACCACTGTCTATATTACCTAGCTTGATTATCCACCTTGTTTGATAGTTTTAATTCAGAGTGATTTTGAACTATTTCAAAACTCTAAACCCATCCTCCGAGAAATTTTGAACACATAAAATATTTGTGTTTTATATTTTGCAGAGTAAAATTTTACATGTGCTTCCTGTGTTCTTCAGGAAATAGAAGTATTAATTTCAATCTCTGTTTTACATATGAGATTTCATCTCTAATGAAAATAGCCAAAGGAATATACAATTAGCCCTGGATTCAATTCTCAAAAAGATGCCCCCATTTTTGAGAGACCTGGTCCTTGGGACCTCGGGGCCCCTCTTAGCAGTTAAAGAATCATTAGAGAATTCAAGGCTTTTGACTCAATGAGGATAAAATGGTAGACACTCAAGTCAGAGAAGCAATAATTGGCTAATGGAAAAAATGCAACTGATTACATTAAGAGTAATCGCATTTTGGAGATTAATCATATTTACATTCCTGGAATGCAAAAAGTATAGATCAAATTTGTTGAAAATATGCACAAATCTTCCCAACCCATTCTGATAGCTATTCTCCTCAACAAACATGGTTTCCATGAAAAACAGTGGCACACAGCTCATTGCAATTTGGAAAGAGAAAAATAATCTCCCATTTTCCACCTAACTCCTCCAGGGTGGAAGAAGCAGGGCAGGCGGCCTAGGCAGCCACAGGAGCGCAGGAAGCCACGGCTGCAGCACAGGCAGGTCGGACAGATACTAGTGACTTCTAGTGGTTCCTCTGGGTGGTCTCTTTTTTCAATGGCCTTGTGGAGAAAGGGAAAGGAGCGGTGAAACTGGTTCACCCAAGGCCTCACAGCCCTCACTGCCACCTTCCAACCAGGCATTGAGTCCCTGGAGAGTGCATTGCATTCTTTAATTGACTTTTGTGAAAACGGTGTTTCATATGGGCTGGGAATAGAAACCAAGACACAATAAACATTAAGAGACATAGGCATGCACTGAGAAATAAGAGATTAATTTGAAAGAGTGTCCTGATTGGGGTTGAGGTGGGGAGTGGGGGAAGGATGGTTTAGTTCTAGGAACTTGGCCCAGAAGCAAAAATGCTGGCTTACAGATTTGCCTCCTAGTGGAGGCCTGTGGGCCTTTATGATCCCAGCTGATAAAATAATGCAGACAGGAGTAACGCAGCAGAGTACTCTCCTCGTGCTGAGTGTTGACTATGCATCCTTCATTTACTCTTCACAGGAGCCTTCACATGAGCCAGGTACCGCTAGTCCCATTTTACTATTAGCCAAGGAGCCTGTGCTCCCAAGAGACGAAGTCGCCTAAGTAGGATGGCCAGTAAGTGGAGGTTCTTCTGACTCCAAAGTCCTGCTCTTGGTCTTTGCACCATGCTGCCTGCTTTGCTGGACAGTCAGACCTGGATGTTTTGTCTATTTTATTGTGGAAAGTGGAGACTAGCCAGGTAGAAATACAGTCTCTCCACCTTGTCAGTGCTGCGACCCTTTCTCCTAGGCCCAGCAATGCCAGTGCTCAGGCCTGGAGCAGACACCAACCCATCCTGGCTCCCAAACCTCACTCTCCACATATGAAGGCACCGGGACGAGCATGTGAGGACTGACCAGCATCCCAGCCTGGGGGGACCACAGTGGGCCTCACAGACTTTTTTCTGGCCCTCAGGCCACTTCCCAGCTCTTCCCAGAACCCACTGCAGAGCAAATAGCCCTGGAATTTCCTATAAATACACGGGTTTTACTCTCTTCCTGCTTCAGGGATTTCGGATACATTCATATGGTTCTTGTAAATGCTACAGATAAGGCCTGGAATGCAGCTCTTATCCCTTCCCTCCCTTCCTCCAATTTTTAGTCCTCTTAATACAGGAATGAGCCAGACCCCACCCATTATAGCTGAATGTGCTACCATAAAAACCTGAAAAAAAATTCAAACGATCTTGCCAATACCCTCAGAAATTGAGACTTTCTTCAGATAGTGCAGAATGTTCTGCATTCTACTTTTAGGTGAAAAGATAAAATAAAATAAAACAAAAGGAGGTGGGAAAATAGTTAAACAAAATGTTTATTCCTGTTCAGAGAATTTTAAAAAATTAATAGCAGCTTTTCAGCTTCAGATCAAAGTAATAGTGTGTTTATCCTTTGAATCTCCCCTGCTCTCCAAGCCTAGCATTTATAAATTTTTTTTTTTTTTTTACATAAAAAAGACAGTGCCACAATTAGAACCAAAATAAGCATTTCCAAGGACAAGAAATTGGACAAACATGCAGTAGTGAGTGCTGATGTCACAAGTCTGTTGGGCTCCAGGCAGGGGGAGCAGATTAGTCACTGGGGGAACTTTCCTGGTAGGAGAGTGGAGTGCAGCTGGATGAGGACGTGAAGCAGAAAGACTGAGTGTGGCTGGCATAATAATGCATCCTACAGACGGGGAAGGAAGCAGAGATAGGCACACAGCACCTGGGTGAAGCTATCAACAAGGAACAAGAGACCCAGGTCAGGAGCACAGGAACATTTCAGGTGGGGAGAAGGGAGGCTATCACAAAACCCAGGAGGGATGAAATAGAGAGAGAGAGAGAGAGATCAGAAACAATTCCCAATCCAGGGTACCCTACAGACAAAAGTGCTAAAGAACCAGGAAAAATAGCACTGAGAAAGTGTTCCCACACATCATCAACAGAGAAACCTGCTCTCTGTGAATGCATATAACAGAAGCAATCTCAAAATGAATCTAAAATGAGGATGTTTAAGCTCTTCAGGATATGAAGGAAGGGCTAACAAAATTTATAAGATGTTGTGAAACAAAACTAGGAGGCAAAGAAATAAAAGAAGATACATACAAAAAACAGTCCATTGGAACTCTTGGAAAAGAGGAAAATATAATCCTTAGAATAGTAGTTTGTACAGTGCAGCCTCAGTTCAGCACACATTCGTCTCTCCCTCACACATGCTGAACCTCCATAGGAAAACACAGTGGGAAATTTCATTCTCAGAATGTGAGAAATAAAAGGCGTGGTCATCAAAGCAAGTCTGAAGTGTGTGTGTGTGTGCGTGTGTGTGTGTGTGTGTGTGTGTGTGTGTGTGTGTGTGTGTGTGTGTGTGTGTGTAAAAAAGAGAGGGAGGAGGAGGAGGAAGAGAGAGAGGGTGGGGGAGGAGCCCTGGAAGAAGAGGGTACTGAGGGTGATGGCACCTGGAGTCCCACTCCTCCACGACCAGCACTAGCAAACCTCCCTGGAGCTGCCCAGCCTTATCTGTCCAATGAGGATGACAATGACCATTGTGGGGTTGTGGTGAAGGGGCTGGAGCTGTTATGTAAAGTGCTCTACTCCTAGTAAGTGCAACTTATCAAGGAAGGAAAGCACATCAACACTTCTTTGCAAAATAGTATTTTTCATGGCAAAAAAGACTGTGGTGCCTTATGCATCCCCTTCCTTTGTTATCACAGTAGTTCATTCTGGTCATAAAAATGCCGTGTAGACAGGTCATTTCCAGTTCCTGTTAGTGGAGGCTTTTCTGGGGAACCGCCTATGAACGCTTTTGCTTCCCTCTGGGAGGCTGCCGCCCACGTGGCTCGAGTGAATCAGTGTCAGATGGTCACACTGATGTTTCATTTGCTCCCTTGACAGGAGAAAAATGTTTCCAATGACTTAATCCTTTTACTCTCTAGGGTCTTCCTTCTAAGTGCTCCCTCTTAATTTAATAAAAACTTATCTGTGTTAATAAATGTCTATGTCTGCTCCAGCCTTGGAGTTAGTTTCGCCAGTGTCCACCCATCATCTGATAAACGAGATGCCTCCATCTGCTCTCCCACCGTGGCTACTGGACATGACATTGTGGCTGCCTGTGGGGAAGGCTCATTTCTGGTAGTTGATACCCTCTTCCCACAAGAAAATGGGAGCCCTGATGAAATAAAACACAGCAGAATTAGATTTTCCAACACAAATAGAACCAGAAACACCTGTGCACTACTGCCTAGGGCAGCGGTGACAACCCTAAGGAGAGCAGGGTTAAGGTGAAGAATTCCATATGCCCAAGATGGCCTTGGCGTCAGGACCAAAGGAAGAAACAGCCTTAATAGAAGGAGATAACCTGACAATCTTTCTCTTCCTTATTTACTTTTCTGAAATTTTTTTAAAATTGTAAAATATTTCAAACACCCAAGATAATTGATGTTAAAATTGTGCCAAATTTACATCAGGTCCACCCATGTCTCTAGGAAATAAAATGTTATAGATAGGACTAAAGCCCCACCCTCAAAACATCCCCCACTCTCTCTTCCAGAGATAGCCACTATCTTGAAGTTAACAGGCGTGTTTTATTTGACTATGTATACATTAGGTATGCATAAACTATGTACTAGTATGTGCTTTAAAACTTACATGCATGGTATCTATATCCTTTTGCCTCTTGCTTTTTTCACTCAATATTATGTTTTTGAGATTTCATTCATTTATTTTTTGCCACAAATGTGCCTACAGTGGATTAGGAGTGTTTTAGGTACTAGGGGATAGCATTGAAAAAAAAAAAAAAGACAAAGACAAAACCCTCATGAGACACACAAAAAAGATAAATAATTGAAATACATACATATACTTACATAATTTAAATGAATTTTATATTAAATTCATATTTATATATGAATATATAAAATAAAACAAAAGACAAATAAGTAAAATACATAATATGTGAAGTTTAGTGTCTATAAAAAATACTCTATAGCAGTGGTTAAATGCTGAGTGGAACATTCAAGGAAGAAAAGGGGATAGGGAGTGTGTGTGTGTGTGGGTGGAGAGTGGGTTTGGCATTTTAGACAGATCACATTGTTTCAGGTAAGCCACTGCCTGGAATCATCCCTGGTGAAGTGACTGCATTACACAGAGGGCTGGCTGCAGTGGACATCCTTCTCATGGCTCTTTTGGGAATTGCTGAGTCATAGCGTACACACATCTTCAACCACACTTTCACATGGCTTCCCCATGTCACTGTAGCAATATATATACCCACCAGAAGAGTACTGGGATTCCTATTTCCCTCCATACTTGCCAATTCTCATCAGACTTCTAAATTTTGCCCTTCTGAACAGTAGAAGTGATAAGCTGTCATTTCTGATTATTAGTGTGGCTGAGCATTGCCATATGGGCCACTTAGGTTTCCTTTCTGGAATTGCTGGTTCACATCCTTTGCTCATTTTTCTATGGGACTGTGTGTCTTAATTTTATGCATTATATAATTCCTTTATAGAGTATGGATTATCTCTTTTTCACTTATAGGAATTGCAGATATATTCTCCCTCTCTGTGGCTTGTCTTTTTATGTTGTCTATGATATTGTTTGTGATGCTGATTAACACCAATGCAATCAAAATAATCAAGTCTATCCTTCAATATTTGTGTTTTTTAATTCCTAAATACTTTCCTACCCCAATGGCGTAGAGGTTTTCTGTTGTATTTCTATCTAAAAGCTTTTCATACAAGTCTGTAGTTTTTCCTGAATTCATGTTTGTGAAAGAAGATAGAAAATGATTTTTCTTTTTCTCTATAGATAGCCAATTGTCTCAGCACAATTTATTGAATAGTTCATCTTCTCTATTAATGTGACAAGACCTCTGTCAAATGGCAAGTTTTCAAATATGGGACCTGTTTCTGAATCAATGATCTGACCAATTGGTCTGTCAATCTATCCCTCACCAGTTCCACCATCTTCATCATCACAGCCATATAATAAGTCTTGGTATCTGATACAACAACCCTTTACCCCCATTAGTCTTCCACAAAACTTCCTTGGCTATTCCTGGCCTTTTCCTACTCTGCTATAATAATTTTAGGATCAATTTGGAAAATCCCCACTCAGAAATGAAAGTGAAGCCATGGGCAGCCTCCACCTCCTTGCAGAAGGGAAGGAACAAAAGATATTTAAAATGTCCAAAGGAAAATCAACAAAATGCCAAGAGTAAGATAACACCTTTCAATAACAAGCCTAAATGTAAATGAATTAAACTCCCCACTCAAAAGACACAGACTAATTGGATTAAAAAACTAGACCCAAATATGGGCTGTCTTCAAGAGACTCACCTTACCTGTAAAGACCCTGATACAGTAATAGGTACAGACCTGAACACCCCTCTCTCAGCATTGGACCAATCATCTAGGCAACAAATCAACAGAGAAACACAGGATTTAAACTACACCTTAGATCAATTGGACCCGGAAGATATCTACAGAACATTTCATACAACAACTACACAATATACATTCTTCTCACCAACACACAGCACATTCTCCAGGATAGACCACAAACAAGGTCACAAAGCAGGCCTCAACAAATTTTTAAAAATTGACATCATTTCAAGTATCTTTTCAGACCACAATGGATTAAAACTAGAAATCAATAACAAATGAAACTCTGGAAACTGTATAAATACATGGAAATTAAACAACATGCTCCCAAATGACCTACAGGTCCAACAAGAAATTAAACAGGAAATCAAAAAATTTCTTGAAACTAATTAAAGACAGATCAAAAGTTGTGGGATACTGAAAAAGCAGTACTAAGACAGAAGTTTATTGCAATGAACACATGAAAAGAATAAAAAGATTTCAAATAAACAGGAGCTCCAGTCAAGAGGGCAGAATAGACAGTCTGCAACATCACTCTCTCCCATAAATCAACCAATTTACAAGTATAAAAATGTAACATCAGCCAAGCCAGGGCAGCTGGAGCTCAGGGGAAGAGGAGGAGAGACCTATGGAGTTCATGAAGGTGGGAGAAACCATGATAAGTGAAAGAAAAAACTGCTCTGAGCATTTCAGGCTGTAGCTGCTTTAAGGCTCTAGCTGCTGAATGCATGGAGCAAGAGCTGACAGAAGCTGCAGCTGAGTCTTTCAGATAGAGTTACTTGGAGGTGGCAGGGGAGAAGAGGGCCTTGGTGGCCCCCAGGACAGCAAGACCACTAATAGGGCTCCCGTGGGCCCATGCAGGAGCAAGGAGCCAGAACAGCTGAAAAAGGGGAGCCATTCAGAGGCCAGTGAGTCATTGCAAGGGACCAGCACAGGGCCTGTCCCATGGGAAGAGTTTGGAGCACAGGTAGTGGTGGAGACAGGTCCACTGGGAGAACACTGGGACACAGCAAGGAAGAAATAGAAAACCTGAGCAGATCAATAACAAGCAACAAGATTGAAGCTGTCATCATAAGTCTCCCAACAAAGAAAAGTGCAGGAATGGATGTCTTTACTGCTGAATTTTACCCAACCTTTAAAGAGGAATTTATACCAATTCTCTTCAAACTTTTCCAGAAAATTAAAACAGAGACCATTCTCCCAAACTCATTCTATGAGGCCAGCATCACCCTGATACCAAAATCAGACAAAGATACAACAACAAAAAAGAAGACTACCAGTCATTATCTTTGATGAACATACATGCAAAAATCCTCAACAAAATATTAGCAATCAGAAGACAGTAACACATCAAAAAAATCATACACCATGATCAAGTGGGATTCATCCCAGGGATGTAAGGATGGTTCAACATATGCAAGTCAATAAATGTGACACACCACATCAATAAAATCAAGTTCAAAAACCATATGATTATCTCAATAGACACAGAAAAGGGATTTGACAAAATTCAAAATCCCTTCATGATAAAGACTCTCAGCAAATTAGGCATAAAAGGAAAGTATCTCAGCCCTATGAAAGCCATATTTGACAAACCCACTGCCAATATCATCCTGAATGGGGAAAACCTGAAAGCTTTTTCCTTAAGAACAGGAGCAAGATAAGGATGCCCACTCTCACCACTCCTATTTAATGTACTATTGGAAGTACTAATCAGAGCAATAAGGCAAGAGAAAGAAATAAAGGGCATCCACATTAGAAAAGACAAAGTCAAACTGTCCCTGTTTGTAGATGACATGATTCCATATAAAGTAAAACCAAACAACTCTACAAAAAAAACTCTTAGAGCTGATAAACAATTTCAGTAAAGGTGCAGGACACAAAATTAACATGCAAAACTCAGTAGTTTTTTTATACTTCAATAATGCATTAGCAGAAAAAGAAATCAAGAAAGCAAGCCCATTTACAACACTCACCCCCAAAATAAAATATCTAGGAATAAATTTAACCAAAGAGGTGAAAGATCTCTACAACAAGAACTACAAAGCACTGCTGAAAGAAATTAAAGAGTGCACAAAAAGATGGAAAGACGTTCCATGTTCTTAGATTAGAAAAATTAACGTCATGAAAATGCCCATTCTACCCAAAGCAATCCATAGGTTTAATGCAATCCTCATCAAAATATCAATGACATTCTTCAGAGAAATAGAAAAAACAGCCCTAACATTCATACGAAACAACAAAAGACCCTGAAAAGCCAAAGCAATGCTGAGAACAACGACAAAAAAATAAAGTATTGCACTGCCTTACCTCATATTATACTACAAAACTATAGTAACCCAAACAGCATGGTACTGGCATAAAAGCAGACACTTGGACCAATGGAACAGAATAGAGAACCCAGAAATCAACTCACATACTTAAAGCCAATTGATCTTTGACAAAGACAGCAAGAACATACAATGGGCAGAAGACTGCCTGTTCAATAAATGGTGCTAGGAAAACTGAACATCCAATTGTAGAAGAATGAAACTAGACCCCTATCTCTCACTAGATACCAAAATCAACTCAAAATGGATTAAAGACTTAAACATAAGACATGAAACTATAAAATGCCTAAAAGAAAACTTAGGAGAAACACTCAGGAAGTAGGACTGGGCAAAGACTTTATGAATAAGACCCCAAAGGCACAAGCAACAAAAGAAAAAATAAGCAAATGGGACTATATCAAACTAAAAAGCTTCTACACAGCATAAGAAACAATTAACATAGCAAAAAAACAACCTAGAGAATGGGAGAAAATGATTGCAAACTATACAACCAACAGGAGATTAATATCAAGATTATACAAGGAACTCAAACAATAGTAACAAAACGAGTAACCTGAGTGAAAAAGTGGACAAAGGAGCTAAATAGGCATTTCTCAAAGAAAGATATGCAAATGGCCAATAAGGCACATGAAAAAATGCTCAATATCACTAAGCATCAGGGAAGTGCAAATCAAAACCACACTGAGATATTATCTCATGCCAGTTAGACTGGCCAGTAGCAAAAAGGCAGCAAATAAAAATGCTAGTGAGGATGAAGAGAAAGAGGAGTCATCCTGCACTGTTGGTGGGACTGTAAATTAGTGCATCCCTAATGGAAAACATTATGGAGTTTCCTCAAACAACTACAGATAGAATTGCCATACAATCCAACAATCATATTTTTAATTTTTTATTGGCAGCTGGTCAGTCCAGGGATCCAGACCCTTGACCTTGGTGTTATAACACCATGCTCTAACCAACTGAGCTAACTAGCCAGCCCTTATTTGGAATTTTGTATCAATATTCCTAAGTGAGATTGGTCAAAGGTTTTTCTTTTTCTTTTTCTTTTTCTTTTTTTTTTTTTTGACCGGTAAGGGGATTGCAACCCTTGGCATGGTGTCGTCCGCACCACGCTCAGCCAGTGAGCTCACCGCCCATCCCTATATAGGATCTGAACCCACGGCCTCAGCGCTACCAGTGCCTCACTCTCCCAAGTGAGCCACGGGGCCGGCCCAAAGGTTTTTCTTTATATTACTTTTCTTCTCTGAGTTTTGGCATCAAAGTGATACTAACTTCATAAAATGAGTTCACATAGGTTTTTCCTTTTCTTCCTTATACTCTGTGAACAACTGGCATAAGACAGAGTATCTGTCCCTTAAGGCATTGGTAGAATTCAATGGGTTTTCTTTGTATAAAGCAATAGGAGGGAAGAAGATATTCAATTTCTAATTCAATTTCTTTGTGGACTATAGGTCTAGGAAGTATTTCTATCTATTATTGAGTCAGTTTTTGTAAGCATTTTTTTAGGAAAATTTCTGCATAATCTCAATTTTCGTGTTTTTTGTTCATAGGATTTGCTTAAGATTTCTAAGATGTCAATCATATGTATACTGTCTCCTCTTTTTACTAACTAAAAATTGCTACCGATTTCTTATTGTACTAATATTTTCAAAGAACCAGCTGCTGGATTTGTTGATCCTTTTAACTCTATTTTGTTATTTTCTGTCCTCATCTTGATTATTTCCTTTCCTATACTTTTTAAAAAAATTTAATCTGTTGCTCCTTTTTCTAGTAACTATATTTCTTCATTTCTATTTTATTCTTTTAAAGTTATAAATTTGTTTTTAAAAGATGTTTTAGCTTCATCCCACAGGTTGGATTAATTTAATTTTATAGATTTTATCACGATTCTTTCTTTGACCATTAATTACTCACAAATGGGTCTTAAAATTTACCAGTGTGAGTTTTTGTTTGTTTTCTTGTGGCATTTGATTATAATTATAATAAGCATATATTATTAACATATGATATAAACATATTAGAAGCATATGCATATAATATATAATTATTACATATAATAATACAGTTATTATACTATTCAGATGCCTAAATCATTTTAACTTTTTTCCTATTTCATCTATCAATGACTAGAGAAAGAGTGTTAAAATCTCCTGCCAAGATTATAGGTTTGTAAATGTCTCCTTATAATTTTGTCCCTTTTGTATTTATACGATTTTAGGCTAAATTATTAGGTACTTAAAAGTCCAGAACTATTAAGTCTTGTGTTGAATTTTCCTTTGATCATTATGTAACAAACCTCTTTATTCCTAATAATGTTCTTATTTATTTATTTATATTTTTTGGTGGCTGGCCAGTACCAGGATCCAAACTCTTGACCTTGGTGTTACCAACACCATGCTCCAACCAAGTGAGCTAACCAGCCAGCCCCTCTAATGGTGTTTTTGCTTTAGCATTTATCATCTGTTATTAATATAGCTTTAGCAGTTTAATTAATATTTGCCTTTACTGTGAACATTTCTGTGCATTATGTTTTAAGTATATTTCTTGTAAACAGCATAGAATAGGAATTTTAAGAATGCAGTTTGAACCTTTGTATTGTAACTGGTGGCAAAATACATTAAAATGTGTTACAGTTAGTAAAATATTTGAATTTACTTTTATCACAATCATTTTTCATCACATTCATTCTAATTTGACAGACAAAAACTGAGAGAATTCATTGCCAGGCACATCTGCTCTGCAAGAAGTATTAAAGGATTTTCTTCAGGCGGAAGGAAAATAACACTAGATGGTGATTTGGATCTACAAAAGAATAGAGCAGGCTATAATAGGTAAAATATAGAATACATTTTTACCATATTTTACATTTCTGTAATTGGTAATTGATTGATTAAAGTAAAAGTAATAATATATTGTGTACATAACATATGTAGGATGATTTAGGACAACAATACTGCAAAGGATGGGAAAGAAAAATGTAAATGTACTGTTGTAAATTTCCTGTACTGTACATACAATGATTTAATATTATTTAAAGATAGACAGTTATAAGTTAATAATATACATTGTAAACCCTAGGATCAACCACTAAAAACAAAAAGGCAAAGAGGCATATGTAATAAGTCAATAGTGCAGATAACACAGAATCATTAAAAATAATACAAAAGAAAACAGATAAAGAGAAATAAGGAACATAGAACAGATGAAACAAACACAAAATACATAGCCAGATAATATAAACTCAATGACATAATGAAATATATCAAATGTGCATGGTCTAAACACTACAGTTAAAAAGCAGATATTGTCATATTGGAAAAAAAATCAAAACCCAACTATATCCTGTCCACAAGAAACCCACCTTATGTATAAAGACACGGATAGTTTAAAAGTAAAAGGATGAAAAAGATATTGTATGCAAATACTAATCAAAAGTAAACTGGAGTGGCTATGTTACCATCAAACAGCATAGATTTCAGAGAAAAAAATTATCAGATTGTATCAGATAAAGAGACATTTCATAACAATAAAGAAGTCAATTCATCATGAGGATGTAACAAGCTAAATGTGAATACACCCATTAGCAGAGTTTCAAAACACATGAAGCAAAAGCTAGTAGAAGTGAAAGGAAAAATAGACAAGTTCACAATTGCAGTTGGAGATTTCAACACTCCTTTCTCACTAATTGTTAGACCAAATAGAAATCGGTAATTAACTCAAATACTTGACAACATTGTCAACAAATTTGACTAATCAACGTTTAGGGAACACTCCACCCAACAACAGTAGGATTACACATTCTTTTAAAGGGCAATCAGATCATTCATGAAGATACATCAAATTCTGGGCCACAAAACAAGTCCAAATAAACTTAGAAGTATTGAAATTATACAAAATACAGCATCTGAACATAACGTAATTATACACAACTAGAAATCAATAACAGAAATATATCTATAAAATGCTAAATATTCAGAATTTAAAGGACACACTTCTAAATAACCCATAGACCAAAGAAAAAAAATTTGAACTGAATGTAAATGCAAACACAACATAACAAAATTTGTGGGATACAGCCAAAGCAGCGCTTAGGGGGTAATTTATAGCATCAAATGCTTATATTAGGGGAAAAAAGGTCTCACATTCATTAATTAAGCATCCATCTTAAGAAACCAAAACAGGACCAAATTAAACCCAAAGTAATTTACAAGGAAGTAAATAATAAAGGCAAGAGAAGACATCAATGAAATAGAAATGAAAAGCAAATTTAACAACAAAGAAAATCAATGAAATCAAAAGCTGGTTATTTGAAAAGATCAATAAAATTGGTAAGTCTTTAGCCAAACTGATCAGAAAAAAAAAAAAAAATTACCAACATCATGAATGAAAGAGGAGCCATCACTACAGATATAGCAGCACCAATGTGATAATAGGGGAATATTATAAGTAATTTTATGCCAATATGTTAGACAATTTAGATGAAATAGGCAAATTCCTTAAAACACACTGTATTAGCTCGTTTTGTTTCACTTATAATAAAATGCCTAAAACTGGTAATTTATTTTTTAAAAAAAGAAATTTATTTTTTACAGTTTGGGAGGCTGGGAAGTCCAAAGTCTTGCTGCACATCTGGTGAGGGTCTTCTTCTTGGTGGTGACTCTGTACAGAGTCATGTGGTGACACAGAGTATTACATGGTGAAAAATGTCAACAGCTCTTTCAAGTGCTCTCCTTATAAAGCCACCAGTTCATGCCCTTGGCAACACATTAAACCATCAACTCATTACTCTGTGAATGGATCAATCTATTCATGAGGGTAGAGTCCTCATGATCCAATCACCTCTTGAAGACCTCATCTTCCACCACCATATTATAAGTGAAGTTCCAACATAAGCTTGGGCTGGGGGTGGGTAGAAGACATTCAAACCACAGCATGCACAATTACTAAACCTCATTAAAAAACAAAAATAGGGCCGACCCCGTGGCGCACTCGGTAGAGTGCTGCGCTGGGAGCGCGGCGACGCTCCCGCCGCGGGTTCGGATCCTATATAGGAATGACCGGTGCACTCACTGGCTGAGTGCCGGTCACGAAAAAACGACAAAAAAAAAAAAAAAAAAAAAAAAACACAAAAATAACCAGAGCAGCCCAATATTTGTTTGTCTTTAAATAAATTTGTAGTTACAAACCTTCTCACAAAGAAAACTCCAGGCCCAGATGGCTTCACTGATGAATTCTAAGAGAGAAACAATACCTGTTTTTTACACAAGTTTTATTACTGATAAAGAGCATCTATGAAAACCTACAACTAATAACTCATTTAATGATGAATGACTGAATGCTTTACCTCTAAGATTAGGAACAAGACAAGATGTTCATTCTTACTATTCTATGCAATATCATATTGGATTACATAGCCAAGGAAATTAAGCAATAAAAAAATAAAATACATATAGACAATATGATTATCTGTGGAGAAAAACCTAAAGAATCTACAAAATAGTTGCTAGAAATAATAATTTTAGCAAAGAGCAGGATTAAAGGTCAATGTATAGAATGTAGGAACTAATAGATGAAAATTGAAATTAAAAAACAGTACCATTTATATTGGCATCAAACTATATGAAATACTTAGGAATAAATTTAACAAAATATTTGCAATAACTGTGTGTCAAAAAGTACAAAAAATCACCAAGAGAAATTTAAAATGACCTGAATAAATGAAGAAATAAACCATGTTAATGGATCAGAAGACTTGATACTGTTAAAGCATCAATTCTCCCTAAATTTATCAATGATTTCAAGGCAATTTCAATCAAATCACAGCAGACATTTTTATTTGATGGAAATTTAAAAGCTGATTTGAACATTTATATCAACCTGCAAAGGACCTAGAACAGCTATAACAATTTTGAAAAACAAGAACATGTTGGAGGAATTATAGTCCCTAATTAGGTACACTAAATGGCAGGGTGGTACTTATAAAGGGTAGACATATATACCAGGGACATGAATAGGGACTCCCAAAATGGACTGACATATATATGGCCAATTAATTTAAGACAAAGGTGCCAAAGTAATTCAACGGGAAAAGATTCAACAAATGGTGCTGGAGCAATTGGATATCCCTATGCTAGAAAATGAAAGAACACTTACTTTATGCCATATACAGAAATTAACTTAAAATAGATCGCAGACCTATATATAGATCCAGAACTATAAAACATCTAAAAGAAAAAACAAGGCAAGATGTTTATTACCTTGGGTTAGGTTTTAAGACTTCTTAGGTAGGATATAATAAGCATAACTGTAAAAAAAAAAAAAACTTGAAAATTGAACTTTATAAAAATTAAAAACTTTTGCTCTTCAAAAAACAGTGTTGAAAAATTAAAAGACAAGCCACAGACTGAGAAAAATATTACTAAAACATATATCTGTCATAGACTTACATTCAAAATATATAAAGAACACTTACAACTCACTAATAAGAAGACAATAAGCCAATATAAAATGGGAAACAATCTGAATTCTTTACAAAAGAAAATATATAAATGGAAAATAAACACATAAAATATGCTCAACATATTAGTCATTACGGAAATACAAATAAAAAACCACAATGAGATGCCACTAATGACATGCCCACTAGAATAGCTGAAATTAAAAGCACTGAGCATACTGTGGTAAGCAGAATAATGGCCCCCAAGGATGTCCATGCTTTAATTCTTAGAACCTATCAATATATTACCTCACATAGCAAAAAGGGCTTTGCAAGATGTTAAAATGGGGAGATTATCCTGGATTATCTGGTGGGTCCAAACTAATCACATGTCTTTCCCTGCCATGGTCAGAGAAAGAGATAATTGTGAAAGATGGGTTAGAGAGACGTGATATGACAAGGATTTGATCCACCATTGATGGCTTTGAAGATGGAGGAAAGGGGCGATGAAACAAAGCTGGGAATGCCCATCAATTTGCAGCAAGCAAGAAAATGAGCAATGAATGAGCAAAGAAATGGATCCTCTGCTAAAGCCTCCAGAAAAGAGCACAACTCTGCCAGCTCCTTTATTTTAGTCCAGTGAGACCCATGTTGGACTTCTGGTCTAATAAATTTGTGTTGTGTTGTTTAAGTCACTAAGTTTGGGGTGATTGGTTATGGAAAGGTACCAAGTGTTGATGAGGATATGGAACAATTAGAACTCTCTAACATTTCTGGTGGAAATTCAAAATGGTACCACCACTTTGGAAAATAGTTTTCCAGTTTATTGTAAGTCAAATGCGAACTTACCATGCAACCCAGCAACGTCATTCCTAGATATTTACCCACCAGAAATGAAAACATATGTCCACATGAAGACTTTTCATAATTTTTATTGTGGGTGAAAACTGGAAAAAATCCATATGTCCATCAACTGGTAAATGGATAAAGAAAATGGAATACCTCTTAGCAGTAAAAAGAAATGAACTGAATTTACTGATACAGGCAATGACATGGATGAATCTCAAACAACATTAGGCTACGTGAAAGATGGCAGACAAACAAACAAAAAAGATACTGTGTGGTTTCACTTATATGAAATCCTTGAAAAGTCAAACTACAGTTGCGGTAAGCAGATCAGTTGTTACAGGGTAGAGGAATAAGGCAGAAGGAGAGGATTAGCTGCAAAGGGGCATGAAGGAAATTTTAAGTTCATATTCTGTTTTATGATTTTGGTGGTTATACAATTGTAAACATTAATTGAAATTCATCAAATTTTATACTTTAAAACTGGTTAATTTTTTTATGTAATTTATGTCTCAACAGAGCTGATTAAAAAGAAGTACAGGTGATGGGTTTAAGCCATCATCCTTCCCCCAAAAAACCTGTTAATTTAATCTATTTAAATGTGTATTGCTTAGTGATATATTTGGATTTGTTATTATGTTATTTCGTACTTTTTATTCACCATGATTTTTCTTTGTTTCTTTTTTCTTTGCCTGTGTTCTCTTCTTCTGGATTAATCAGATTTTCATTATTCCCCTTCCTTTCCAATAGTGGTTTAGAAGTTTTATATTCTAATTTTACTCTTATGGTATTTACTCTTTAAATGTTAGTCATATTGATTTAATAAGGTCTAATGTTAATCAATAGCTCTAACCTCCACTGGAACACACAAGTATCTTAAAATTCCTTGACTTCTATCATCCTATCCTGTCTTATCCATTACTGTGATCTACTATTCTAATTCATGTTTTTATAGCCCCCAAATAAATCATTATTGCTGCAGTTCTTTTATACAGTCCATGTTTGTTTAGATCTTCCCACATGTTTTCAGATTTGTTTTCTCAACATTGCTTCTTCTATCTTACTTCCTTTCATCTGACTTCAATCTCCTTCATCCTTAGATACATTTTTTTTGTAATTCTTTTAACAGAGGTCTGAGAGTAGCAAAATCTCTAAGTATTTGTTAACTAAAAATCCCTTCATTTTTTCCTTCACTCTTGATTGATATTATAATTCTAAGAAGATATTATATTGTCTTCTGATCTCTATCTTTGGTATTGAGAACTCTGCAGTCATTCTAATCATTGTTATTTTGTATGTGATCTCTTTTCCCTTTTGCTTTGCAGAATTCTCTTTTTATTTAGTGCTTAATAGTTTCACTAGGAAATATCTAGGTGTGGATTCGATTTGTTTTAATACTTACCCCACTTGAGATTCCTTGGGACCTTTCCATTTGAGTATTCATGTCTTTAATAGGTTCAGATTTATCCTCCATTTTCCCTCAAATATGTTTTCTAACCCTTTATCTCTATTTTCTCCCTCAGGACTCTTATTAGACTTGTAAAACCTTGTATTTTTTAGTATCTTAAATTCTTATTATCTTAAACTCTCTTTCATGTTCTCCATCTGGTCCCTCTGTGCTGCATTCCTGGTAATATCCTCTCATCTTCAGTTCAGTCATTCTCTCCTCAATTGTGCTAATGTGCTATGTAACCTACTCATTAAGTTTTTCGTTCATTGAGTATATCTCTCATATCTGGAAGGCCCACTTAGTTCTTTTCCAAACCCTCCTTTCTATGTCTATAGTGTCTTGATTTTTCCTCCAGGATTTGATTTCTTCTAGTATATTCTCAAGCATTTTTAGTATGCTTCTATTATTTCAAGTTCATGGGACTTGATTCTTACTGTGTGTTGTGTCTGCTTTTTGGTCATAATGAATTATTTCATTGTATAATTTCTATTTTTTTTTTATCATGAGCTCATCTTTAACGGGGCTTATTTTCTGAGAAAATACAGTGAGCCTGTGTTGATGGAGCGTCACTTCAGGTGACTTAGGATTTCAGGCATTCCAGGGATATCCACTTTGGGGCAGATTGTTATGTTTATTTCTCTGATAGGAGTTTCCTGAGCCTCGTAGATATTTGCATGTTTTCTAAATGGATTAGAGACATGTTTTGGACCAAAAACCCAAGGGCAAGCCCAGGGCTTAATTTTCTTTAGGAAGACATTTTTTTAAACTCAAGCTTCCTCGTCTTCTCCCTTTGCCAATAAACAGATTTCTTCTAATCCTCTTAACTACTATGGATCAACTCTTCAAAAGTCCCCAAGTTATACTTCTCAGGATTCTAAGACCTTGTCTCCTGTCCTCAACTGATTGTTGAAACCCAAGCCCTGAGGTTTACTGGAACCAAAAATAAACTCCCAAGTTAGGTCATGGCCATATTGCTCTAATTTTCAGTCTCCTCTTCATTTCTGATACTCATGATCTCAGCTTTGCAATTTTTAAAGGATGATATGTATCCAGAATTTCTGTGTGTTTGTGGCAGGAGTGATTTCAAGTTTCTTAGTCCATCATCTTTCTGGAGCTAGAAATCTCCTTCTCCATTTATTCATGTGGACACCTCCCAAGAAATATAATTTCAGAGTAATCTGTGACTATTTACACAGCTCCAAAACACAGAGCTGAATTGAGATATTTGGCCAATAATCGAGATGTTTTTGCCTGCATAATGCCAAATATCCAGATGTTTGTGTCCAATTCATCTGCTGTTTCAAAATATAATAAACTTGAAGTATTAAACACATTGCTATTTCACAAATTGAGGAATCCTGTGGGTATAATCTTGTCCCTTATTTGCCAAGACTTATTATATTGTAGTACATAACTTTCATTCTATCAGATAGATTTATAATGCTGCAATTCTTTTCCTTGTTGTTGTTTTTATTCTTATTTTTTTACAATACAGTATTGAGGTCAACAAGTATTTATTAGACTCCTGGCTGAAGGTGAAAGGAATGAATAATCACTCTGTCCTTTGGGGATATTAAAATCTATACTTGTTTATTCATTTCCTCAGTCAATAATATTTTACTGAGCACATACCATGTTCCTGGGGAAACAGTCATGAACAAGACACAGACCCTGTCCTCGTGGAGCAGACTATTTAGTGAGACACAGACAAAGAATCAATTGCATAAGTAATAGATAATAAAAATTATCATAAGTTTTACATAGAAAAGTATAATTGATGTGGTAGATTACCATACACAGTCTCACTTTAGTTTGGGGAAGTCAAGGAAGGCCTCTCTTAGGAGCAATCAAAGCTGCGACCTGAAGGATACAGGCAGAGTAAGGAGAAGAAAGTTCCAGATGGAGGGATTATGGGTGTGTCTATGGGAAGCCTGAGACTGAAGGAGTTCATTAGGCTTAAGAAGCATGGATTGTCAGTGTGGCTGGGGGTGTCAGCTGGAAAAAGTCGTAGACGTCAAATTACCTCTGAATAGGGTGGGGCTTGGATTTCAGATTTTCTTCTAAGTGCAATCACCCACAAGGAGCAATGTGAAAAGATCCCTGGCTGCTGGGTGGAAAAGGAGTTGGGGAAGGGTGATGTGGAAAGAACGAGGTGAGTTAAGAGGTTAGTCTAGGTAGAGGAAATGGTAGTGCAGAATCAGGACGTAACAGTGGAGACTGAGAGAGGTAGATGACTGAGATATGCTTTAGAGCTGTAATCAGTGGGTTTGGTGACAGCTATGGGTAGCAAGGGAGAGGAAGGTGTCAAGGTCAACTCTGGCAAAAGCCACTGGGCATACTGAGGTGCCATTTACTCAGATGGGAAGCCTGGGGGGAAAATGCAATTTCTGGGGAAAGTTAGCTCATTTTTGGACATGTTAACTTTGAGATGTCTATGAGACATACCAAATAGAGATGCCAAGTGGACAGTAGGATATGTGTATCTGGAGCTCAGAGGAGCCGGGCTAAGGTATAAATGTGGGAGTTGATGGCATGGGATTGGCATACAAAACCATGAAAATGGTTAAAATTACCCAGAGAGAGATTGTAGACAGAAAAAGAGCAGGACAGTTTGGTGTCATGAAATTCAAGAGGGAAGAGGGTTTAATGATTCAAAATAAAAGTGGCCAATGGTATTGAATACTTCTGAAAAGTCAAGTAAAATAAAAACTAAGAAGTGGCCATTGAGTAGTGTGGATGCCATTGGTGAGTCTATCAAAAGCGTTTTGGTGAAGAGGAAAAGGCAGAAGCCAGAGTGAAGTGGGTTAAAGAACCTGTGGGCAAGGAGGAGGCAGAGGTAGAGTAGAGTCAGCTCTCCCAGGAAGGAGAGAAGGAGGAGACAAAGGTACAAGACTTAACTCAGGAGACGCGACAAGCAAACAAGCACGCGACAGTTTATGATTATGAGTCTGGGGAAACGAGATTCAAACAGAGGCTGGAATAGGTGGGGAGAGCCCTGATGAGATTTAGCCTGGGATAGTGGGCGGGATTCCGAGAAACAGAGAGAGGAGAAGGCACTTGTGCCTGGAAATCAGCACAAACGAGTGAGCAGAGGTGGTTAGAGGATGAGGGGGACTGAGAAGTGTGAGGACGGCCTGTGTCCGAAAAAAGTGAAAACTACGACGGGATGGGAAGGGTTGAGTACATCAATTTTTTGTCTGCCCACTTCTTCTGAGGAGCACACTCCTGCCTTTGATGAAGCCTCCTGCATTCCACCCCTGAGGCCACAGAGGGGCTGCCATCATGGTACTCACCCCCGCTTCCAGGGACCTGAGGGCCAGGTCAGGCCAGCGAGCATCCCCCAGGACCCTTACTGGCAGCAGCCACAGAAACGCTCTTGTGGAAAGAATGAAATCGGCCTTCGGAGGGCAGGAGATGAGTGGGAGCAGGCCACGGTACCCATGACCTGCCTGGGGCCACCCACACCTCTGTCCCTCCTGTACTGAGCACACGTGAAGCTCGGAATATATTCCTTCCCTGTGAAGCCTATGCTGGCTCTAGTGGGTATCACTTGCCATCAAGAGTTCTGACGCCACAGTGAGATGGTGCCAGAGAATGGGAATGCTCTGTTGTAGGGGTGAGCCGTGGGCAAAGATGCAGAGGAGCCCCCAGCAGGAACCAGGCAGACACCCCACATCTCAGAAATTGTCTATCCTTATTTGTTAGTAATGACTTTTGAAATCTTTAGCTTTTGCTGGTTGATCCCATTAATACCATTTTCAAATGACATCAAAACCCTTTTCTCTGAAGCCTCAAGGGTTAGCTCATGTCAGAATCAATACCCCAAAACTCACTGATTCAAGCAACTATGAAAACTTAAGAAGAGAGAATATAGAGGTCGCTGGTAAAATGAGTTCATCTGTTAGCCACGGGCTGGAGATCGGGCTGCCATTAGTCCACGGAGGGAAGAATACCACAGGTTTACGGTATGATGGAGGAGAAAAGATGCTGGAAGATGATTTCCCTGGCCAAAGAGCAGCGAGGAAGCATTTCTAGCCTCACAGTCTGTCATCCATTCTCTTCTCATGTTTTGATGCATTATTTGGATTGCAAATGCACACGCACAGCAGAGGGTCCCTGCTGGCTGAGATGTCAGACACTATGTGTTATTTCAGTTCCCTTTTATGAAGAAGCCATAACAACTCTGGTTCTAATTTAGTGTCTATGAAAGCTGATTTCTTGCATGTGGGGTTCCAGTAGCTAATTCAATCTCCCTGAATTCACTATACACCCAAGGAGTAGACAGGGGTCAGACCTCTTTGGAGAGCCACACTGTAGACACTCTGTAAATGTCTAATGTTAAAGTATCACGTTGCCCCTAATAAAGAGACAAATTGCCTCAAAGATTTAGTAATTTGTCAGCACCACGCTCAGCCAGTGAGCGAACCAGCCATCCCTATATGGGATCCGAACCCGGGGCCTTGGTGTTATCAGCACCACACTCTCCCGAGTGAGCCACGGGCCGGCCCAAGATTTAGTAATTTGGAAAATGTTCATGAGATAGTATGTGAAAAATTCAGGTTATGAAACTGTGTACAGTCCAATTCCATTTCTGTAAATAAACATGCATACGTCTATATAGGTTTAATGTGTGTGTGTATGCGTGTGTACATACATTTAAAAGATCCCCAAGTGATACACACCAAAATGTTAACAAAGGTTATCTTGCAGAGGAGGAAAAGGGGGCTTTATTTCCTTTTCTTTGCTTAACCACATTTTCTCATTTTTCTACAATAAACAAATATTACTTGGATAATATTAAGTTGTCTTTAAAATGAGCATCTGGCAGATTTCTTATCAACAGGCTTGAAAGCCCACAGTTGTAGGGTTTGGTGGGGGGCGGGGGGGATGAGGGGAGGTGTGTGCATTGTGCATTGCTATATTGCTTTACTGCAATGTACCAGTGAGACATGAGATGCCCAGTGTCTGATTACACCACATTATCCACATAAAGGACGGTTCTCTGGGTTCTCATCCTCACTTAACTAACCATAAATAAAGCTGCTAGATAATAGCTGGCTGGTACTGGGATATATATAATCCCTCCGTAATTAGGTTTTTATACTCAGTCCAAATAACTATATGCTCACTATGTGCTGCCTGGGGTTTAGTAGAAACCACTTAATCACAATGCTCCAACGAACCGCCTTTCAGTCCTAGAAGAACTTTCTGGAGTTCTAGAACCACCTTTCATCCCCACTTAAGCCAACATGCCATCCTGTACTCTAAATACTTATTAGCAGTTCTTAAATGACTTTACATGCCCCTGTTCAACCCATTGGCTCTGTCCTAAGGCCCTCAGAACTAAAAAAAATAAACATCTTAAATGAATTTCTTTCTCGGCTGAGGTCACTATGATAGAAACACATGCACACACAATCACTGCATATACACAAAAGCATAATGCCTAGTGCCTAAGAGTGGGGATCTTGGAGTCACATAGTCTTCAGTTGATTAGCATTAGCTGCATGATAATATGTACCACAACAGCCCTATGGGGGCAGAAATATCATCCTCCACTTTAACAGATGGGGAAACTGAGTTTCACAGAAGTTAAGGAGCTTGCTCAAGGTCATGAAGTGAGAAAGCAAAAGTTGAAAACTGAGTGCACATGTACATGACTCCAGAGCCTGTAGTTTCTCTCTCCTGCCAGGTTATTTCCACCTTTCTAACAAGGTTATGACTCTATGGGGATGTGCACATCTTAAGGACCTACATCACCAAGGCATTTGAGAAGACTATGGTTTTGTTCCCCAGGAAACTCTTCCAAGGAACAGACTAGACTGTCTTTCCCCTTTTCTAGTACCTTCCCTCCATCTTTTCCACCAGTGTGACACACACACACACACACACACAAACACACACACACACACAGAGTCCTCATGAAATACCTGCTCGAATTTAATTAATGGGACTAATGAGGGTTGCAGACCCTGCAGGGGCTGCAGGAGAGGCCATTCCAGGCAGCAGCACAAACAGGTGCTCACTCACTGCTCGGCCTTATGAAGGATCAAGGTCTCCTCTAGAGAGTTTGAGGCGAGGCCATTCCTGTTTGTTAGGACGGTTGGTCAAGGGCTCAGCAATCTTTCCTAAACCTCCTTGCAAACAACAGCTAGAGATGCCCATGGAGAGGTTGAAGGAGTGGCCATATTAAAGGGGCCCCAAAAAGCTCAAGTGACTTGGCTTCCCTGCCCTTAGTGTACCTCACAGGAGGTTTCTTGGGAAGATGAATTTTGACAAAACACAGTGCATGACCTACACATAGTGTGTGTCCCATTGCCTCCTTACAGAAGCTGGCCGTGGCCACTATTTTGTGGAATCTATCATGGCCCTAGGATGAAGTAGTCCAGAGCCTGCAAACATGGGGGAAACTGTGGGGGCAGAGAAGTCGGAAGTAAGTCCTTGGGACACAGGTTTCCTCATCTGGAAAATGAGGGTATCACATATAAGCATCTAGAGACACCCAGCACAGGGCCTGACTTAGTGAGCCTTCCAAGAATCTCTACTGGAGCAAATCTAACTTGATTTTTTTAAACTTGATTTTGAAAACTTAATATGAACCTCCATACTCAAATATTAGCCTAGCCAGCTGCCCCTACTGCCATCAGGTTTACTCGCATAAACAAATTGTGTTCCCCTAGGAAGGAGGATCAAGCCGCCAACACATGCCATTGTTCAGAAGGCAATTATCGTAATGAGAGGAAGCGAGCTGAATGCAAGGCCAACCCAGCTGCTCTGTTGATAAAGCATAATAGAGGTTGCCACTGCTGAGCCCAACACCGAGTTAATGTGCACTTTCCACCACAAGCCTGATGTTGCATACACCACAACTGCCCTCCTAACTAAACTGGAGCTAATTACCCATGTTAATTACCCAGCCCTGGGTCAGAGCCCAAGGCTGGTTAAAGACAAAGGCTAAGCACCTCTGTTCTTCCTTAGAGCATTGCAGAGAGGCTAAGTTTGGATGCATAAATTTTTTGACTGGTCCTCACCACCTTTAAGATACATTCTCTGCACAGATGAAAATAATTCCATAGATGAGCACAGCTATTTCCCCACTTCCTCATTCTTGCCTCCTAAGATTCCCCCAGCCCCATGTATTTTTCCTGCTTTTCTTCTCCCTTCACTAAACATTGTATCAGTAAAAACGTCAGCAGAAACAAGCTAATAAACTAGTAATTAAATTAATAATTAATAAATGAAAAGTCTACACGCTGTGTGATTCCATTTACATAACATTCTGGAAAAAGCAAAGCTGTAGGGACAGAGAACAGGTGAGTGGCTGCCAGGGATGGGGGGTGGACGGAAGGGCTGACTGCAATGGGGTGGCATGACAGAGTTGGGGGGATGAGAAGACTCTTCCATTATGTGATTGTGGTGATGGATATATAATGCTCCACACTTGTCAAAAACTCACAGAACTGCACACCACAGTGAGTGAATTTTGCTGTACTTCAATGTAAAGAGAAATGTAAAAAAGAAAATAAAACTTGCTCTTGCTCTTTTTGATAGTATTTTGTTGTTTATTTGTCTTTATTACTGGAAATTGCTAAGATATCTTTTTATGACAAAGGAAATTTTTGGAATTCTAGCAGGAACAGGGGAAGGGGGAACATTTGCTCGTTTCACTAATTTAGAATAAATGTCCCGTATCTATTGTTTTTGAAATGATTAAGCAGGTGTGGATGTTTTCCCCTGGGAACATTGAATTGGTTTCTACGGAAGCAGAATGTAGCAAAGATTTGAACAATTTTCCAGTGAGATCAGTCAAGTCTTAATCTCCATGACGCCAAAATCCTTGGCTGCAAAGTGGAAAGTTCAGTCAATTACCCAGCTGTTTTGTCACTGTGTGTCCCCCAATCTATGTGACTGTTCAGAGACAGGTTTGATAGTTTGGCTGGTGCCAGGGAGACACAATCATAGTTGGCAGTTTTCCCCAGTGACAAATTTTCTTTACACTTCCTCAGCACCCTTCACTGGGGCAGCTACAGTCTGAAGTTCATTGTCATCTCATTTCAGCAAAGACAAATCAGTGGCTTTATGATGTTATAATATGCATCTTTCTTGTCTTTTCCTTGGGGCCTGTTTAGCAACTCCTCAAAAATGCTGATGCAACAAGATAGCCTTAAATATCACAAAGCTCATTCATTATCACAGCAACCTAAAAACTTACAACACTTCCAAAATAATCACACCAGAACTGATAGACAGTTTTGCGTTCATTTGTAATGTTAAGTACTTAATCAACAAGTTAAATACTCTTCAAGTTCAGAAGTCTGATGACAACATCTGGATAGTTTTCTATCACTTAAGTGAGGGTTGTCTGATTAGGGCTGACAGATGTATATAAGAAAGCAAGTAGGTTTACCTACAAGGTTCTTTTTTTTTCTTGTTGGGAATATGATAATGCAGTAAAATTAGACCTTAATATGCTTGCATGTTTATGCTTTTAAAATTATATGCATACCTTTGTTGCAGAAGCAGTAGGGGGGACTTCTGGATGATTCCTCCTGCATCTGTCATTTGTCCACAATGTGTTTGAACTACCTGGGTGGGGAGAGGGGGTAAACCCATCCTGGAGGTAAACCCTTAGACTCAATTTGTATAACCACAGACTGCCAGGTTAGCAGAGGCCTTATGGGTGGCTCTGGTTAGCTTTTCTTGAATTCAAGACATGAGAACACTCAAGTTAAACTCAAGAAATTGGAGTTTACTCCAAAAAAACACATGAACTGGATCTGACACTGAAAGACCGTAAGGAATCAAGACAGCTCTGGGGAACGGTGGCTTGCTTGGTCTTTCTCAGGTCACATGCTGCCTCTCTCTGTTCACATCCCACCCACCCCCAATCTCTCTCAAAATTTATACCCTTTGTTTTAGATACCTCCTAATTTCAACTTGCTCCTGGACCAATGTGACTTCTCTGGCCTGTCCTTAGCGTCAGAACCTTTGCAAACTTCTGGTTCACACAGTTCTTCTTAGTGTAAAAGCTTGGAGAGAAAATTTGATTGGTACAGCTCATTTTTCCTTGCCAAGCCCTGTTACATGTCATTGGCGGCCCGTGAATTGACAGCCCTGGGATCAGGTGTCAACCCAAACTGCTCAGTCTGAGGTTGGGTAACGTGGCTCAAAACACAGCCATCTTGGCACAGGGGCTCTGGTGGGCAGTTCCCATTAGAAAGGGAGGAATGGTAAGACTGTGGGACTGCATGCCCTTGTCTAGTAGTTGAGTCTCCTTTACAACAGGGTTTCAAACTCCAATGCCTACAGTAGCCAGGCAGGTGATGTAAATGACTTCAACTGGTCTGGTCAAGAGCTTGCACTAGATGAGTGGGAAAGACTCTGGTGAACTGGGAAATACAGCCTGGTGTTAAGGGGACAATAAAATTAGGGCTTGTTGGTTGAGTGATATGCGGAAAAGAGAGCCAAGTACTGGCAGATCTACCAATTTTTTCCACAGAAGCCAAAAATCAGATATGTTATATAAAATCTCCCAAGCTTTAATGTTGGCTCAAACTTTTTAAACATTGTGGGCCAACCAAAACACTCCCTTCCCTCCTCTACCCTTCAACCGACTGCATGGACCTCCACTCCAGCCTCTCTTGAGCACACAACAGCAAGACAGACAACACCAGCTTCAAAGGAAGCCCATTCTGTTTCCCCAAAATTCTGATCATTTAAAATTCCTTTATGTATTTGAACCTAAATCTGTCTCCCCATGGTCTGTCCCTTGTGACATGAAGGGAAAAAATCAGAAGCCCCATCCACCTAATACCCAAATGCATACTTGAAGAAAACTCCTGCAGAGCACCCCGTTCTCCTAATTCCATCTCTTTAAAAGTCCCCCATGATTTATTTCCTTCACCATCCTGGTTGCCCTGGATGCATGGGAACACGTGGTTGGTTAATGTCTCACTCGGATTGTGGTAGCTAGGGTCTGTCTAGTCCAGTGGGGCAGCTATAACAAAATACCTCACACTGGGTAATTTATATAAACAACAGACATTTATTTCTCACACTTTTGGACACTGGGAAGTCCAAGTTCAAGACACCAGCAGATTAAATTAAATGCCCCGTGAAGGCTCACTTTCTGCTTCATGGACGATGCCTCTGGCTGAGTCCTCACATGACTGAATGGGCAAGATAGCTGCCTTCAATCTCTTTTAGTCACTTCCCCCAAATCACTTAACCACTCTTAATACTACCACAATGGGGATTAGGATTCAACAAGAATTTTGGAGGGATACATTCAGACTATGGCAGGGTCTAAGGTCAGATTACCAGCATAGAGTTATTACAGAAATTTCTCACTTGAGACATTGTACTTCTATTAATGTAATTTAAAATCTTATTTTAGATGGAAAGCTAAGACCATTGATTCACACTGCATTTAAAGCAAACTAAAATGCTTAAGGTGCTTTGTTTTTTTGTTTCTCTGCTTTTCACATGAATACTTACTAAACTTGATTTTTATCATCCTGCCCTTGTGAAGTTGGATTCTTAGGACCTGAGTTAATACATTGTCCCTATTAATTCTCATTTTGTTAGATTTCACCCAGCCCATCAGTGTTTCCCTTAGGTCCTCTGTTCTTGTTGCTGTTGTCAGACATATTAACTTGTCTATGTATAACCATTCCTTATTTATACTCTATGTTCCAAAAAAAGCATACCAGGGTATCAGATTCTTAGATCTGCTTCTCTTTCTTTCTTTGGCATATTTTATCATGATGGAGTCAAATTTTCAGTTTTACTCTCATAAGTCTTTTCATATTTCTTCCTTTTACTTATCTGGCCCAGGGATTCCATCTCTTTTCCCTGGGAGATTCGAAATCTGTATTTCTAAAGATCAAGGCACATATCTGGCTGTTCGCTTTAGTCCCCTTCCTGGGTGTTGCAAAGTCTAAGACAACGAGGTTGTTTCTTCCTCAGGTTTTCATCATTTTTGCATCTCCAATCAACAGCTCTTTGTTGAACAGAATTAGGCCCCCAGCAACAGTTTCCATCATTGCTCCTTCTCACTTCTGAGAATTAAAACAGTCAGCATGATCTGTTTCCAGCTATGATGGAACGGATGATATCAGATTAATCCCCCACTGAGAACAACTATGAAAGCTGGATGAACACAAAGGCCAATTGTCGGAAGGCATTGGAGAGCAACCAAGACAGCCGGGGTCCCAAAGGGGCCAAGATCCCGAAGACATGGGAAATGCACTGAAAGATGCCTAATATTCAGTGCACGATTTTCCCTTGAGGCATTGCTGACTTTTAAATTGTGCATGTACAGTCTTAATGTCACAGGTTGGATTCCTTGAGATAGAGATCACTAAGCACAATGTTTATTAGGGGAGTGTTTTTAGGATCAACTTCTGTGGAAGGGAGAGGAAGAAAGCAGGATGTGTTGCAGGCCCAGCCTCTGCCAATCCCACAGGGAGTGCTGGAGCTAGAGCTGCCCTGCAGAGCTATCCCAACTGGCTGCACAGTAGCAGGTCTTTATCCTCTCAATCGAGAGCACTGCGTGCAGGCTGCCTGGGAAGGAGATAAACATTGGGGGAAGCAATTTTCTTCAACAGAAGCAATCCTCAAAGCAGGCTGACAGTTGATAACCCCCAGAAACTGGGCGATTAAGACCCTCATTCCCGAAGGGGGATCTAGGCAATGCATCACCACACTAATCACACCTAGAGACTGAGAAACTGTATTAGTCAGGGTTCTCCAGAGAAATACAGCCAATAGAATATTTATATATAGAGAGAGACAGAGAAAGACAGAGAGACAGGAGACAGAGTGAGGCAGAGAGAGAGAGATTTATTATGAGAATTGGCTTACAAGATTATGGCAGCTGAGAAGTCCCACAATCTGCCATCTGCAAGCTGGAGACCCAGGAAAGCCAGTGGTGTAATTCAGTCTGAGCTGAAGGCCCAAGAACTGAAGGGGGTGTTCAGGACAATGGTGTAAGTCCTGGATCAAGTCTGAGGGCCTGAGAACCAGGAGCAATGATGTGTGAGGGCAGGAAAAGATGGATGTCACAGTTCAAACAGAGAGTGACTTTATTCTCCTCTGCTTTTCATTCTATTCCAGGCTGATGACCACCCACATTGGTGGGTCTTTACTCAGTCTACTGATTCAAATACTAATCTCTTCCAGAAACACCCTCACATACTTACCCAGAAATAAGGTTTTACCAGCTCTCTTGGCATCCCTTAGCCCAGACATAAAATTAACTATCACAGAAACCAAGCAGAAATCAGCCACAATGAGATTAAAAAGTTAATCATAAATTTTTGTAATGATGAATTTGCTACCTACCCTGATTTGATCATACACATTGTATACATGTATTGAAATATATATGTGCTATGAATATGTTCAATTAACTACAAATAAATTTTTAAAAAGACAGATATTCACTACTGGGTTTTTTTTTAAGTTCATCATTAATTTCAGTAGTTTTAGGGTGCTAGAGAGGCAAAAATTGGAGTTCAGGGTGTGCCCAGAGGAAAGGCACTGATAAACACCCAAGCTTCCAGTGAGACTTTGGAAAAGCAGCCCTCTAGGAGTAAGAATAAACCTGGAATAAGTAACCAGATTTTGACCAGATTAAAGTGATCAGCAGACACTCTATTAGCCTGCCAGAAGAAAATTAAACCTTCTGTGAAGGAAGATAATGTCATACAAAGGCTACGATTTTTTATGCACAACGTCCAACATTCAACTTAAAAATTACCAGACATGTCAAGACAGCAATAAATGGGGAAAAAAGGAAAGGGTAGAAAGAGATAAATCAGAAAATAGAAACAGACTGAGGTGATTTAGATATTAGAGTTAACTAATACAGAACTTTAAATAACTATGATCAACAGTTCAAGACAGCAGTGAAAAAGATGGACAATTTCACAAGAAGATTGGAACCTGTAAGAGTCGAATGGAATTCCTAGACCTGAAAAATACAGTAACAAAAATTAAGAATTCAATAAATTAGTTTAAACAATGATAATACAAGGGTGCTTCAAAAAGTTTGTGGAAAAATAGCATTGAAAGATAATACAAATTTTTCCATGAACTTTTTGAAGTACCCTCATACACAGCAAAAGGCAAGTATTGTGACTTGGAAGAGGGACGAGCAAAAACTATCTGGAATGAAGCAGCACAGAAGTGAAAAAAAAAAAGATTTTTTTTGAGCGTAACAGACATATGGCAAACAGTAAAAATATCCAAAATACATCAAACTGGAGTCCTAAATGGACAGCTAAGAGAAAACAGAGGAGAAGCAATATTTCAGGAAATGGATGCTGAATATTTTTCAAAACTGACAAACTTAAGAAGCTTGGGTTATTCCACGCTAGAGGATGCCTGCAGGGTTGGGTACTGAGTCCTTCATCTTCTAATACTAGCCAGCAGTCACTGAATTCCCAAGACAGCGCACTGAGGAAGCAGTGAGGTCCACATAATTCACCTCTCTACTCACCTCACTCCAATGAGATCAGTGTATCATCACCAGATGAGGAAAACGAGGCTGGAGGGCAATTCCTAGTCTGAGGTCACCAGCCACTGGAGCTGGGACCGAACCCAGATCGGCTGGACTCCAGATCCTCTTCACTGTACTCCTCCTTGGGGGCGTGTACTTATGCACTCCTAACACCTTGCTTAGATAGTCCCCACAGACAAAACCAGAATTTTCGTGGAGGCAGGGAGGTTTGGGGGAAACAGCTCTAGGAAGTCTCCTGGAGGGCAGGAACACCTCGGTGGGTGCCCCAGGGACAGGCATGACACCTGGGAGCGTGACAGTTGAGGAAAGAGAGCAGCAGATGGGAGGAGGTTCCGGAAGGAGAGACGAAGCTACATATGTTCAATCCTTTCAAAGTTTTCTGTTTCTTCTTAACAGCTGGTCTTGTGCTCAGGAAAAAGCAACTCTTTCCTGTCTTCCCCTCCCTCCTGCATGACTTGCCCACCCCCTCACCCCCCTCACCCCCCAACCACCAGCACCCAGAATTCTGCTGCAGTCTGGTTCAGTCTCACTGTGGGTTAAAAAGGCTTTTCTGAGTTGACCTGGGAGTCCGTCCTCCATCTGTAACACAGCTTCCATGGGAGCATATGTTCGGATTCCAACAGCCCGCTTACAACTGACCTCCAAACACAATTCATTCTCAAGTTCCGATCTGTCCGTACATGAGAAGTTAATAGCACCAGATGATGACTTAAGTCTCATCACAGAGGTGGATGGGATTATCGAATGAGCATAGGAAACCATAGGGTACTGAGTTCTAAAGAGACGGAGACTCTTTTGGGTTTGGGGAGGGGGTGTTGTTGGAGGCTGAGGAAGTGTTGGGCCCGCTATGAGGCACAGGTGTGTTCTGATAGACCCGTTAAAGGGAGGTGGGGACGACAGCAAGGAAGGTACAAGGACAAATGGGCAGGGACGGGCCAGGAGCTTACTTTCACCTCTGGGGAACTTAAGAGTTGTCCTCCTCAGGCAGCAGGACACTGTCTCCCGTGGTTTCTGATCAGATGTTGGGGACGGGCCTTGGCTGTGCCTGGAATTCTGAGGCTGCAGTTTGCTTCGCTGAAGAGTGTCCTATAAAGGCTCCTGCTAGCCCTCCTGGGCCTTTCTCCACGTCTGCCCCAGGAGGTTGGCTCCTTCTGCCTGCTCACAGCCAAGCCTCCTGTTCAGGTTAATCCAGATCCAGAAACATTTATGAGGCCTGGTCGGGTACCAGGCCCTGTGCCATACCCTAAGAGGCAACCATGCCTCAGAACCTCTAGGGGTGAGGACAGAGGTTCAGAAGAGGAGCACCCTGCCAGGGGGCATTGGGGCCAGGGCCCCCACCCAGGTGAGGGGCCTGGAGAGGAAAGGAAGCAAACCCACATAAGGGAGGGCAGAGTTCAAAGCTCGGTAGCCTATGGTCAGTATTCATATGGATCAGGGTCCTGCTACTCTTCCACTTTGAGTCTTCTACCCACGTACTGAGAAGCCACATAGAGTAACAGTTCAGACCTTGAGCTGGGGGAAGGCGAGCAGGGCTGCGCCCATTCATGTTTCTCAACCAGGAATTTGAGCTTTGGGTCCCACACTCACCAGCTTGGACCAGCCTTTTCTAAGTCTCAGTTTCCTCACCTATAAAATGGAGATAATGGTACAGTTGGTTTCGCTACAATGTGAAATATGTGTTTTTAAAAGGGTTTAGGGGTATGACACCCAAAACTTGGTCAGAGACAGATAAAATAAGATAGGAACTTAATAAAAATGATAGCACCATGACTTAGTCAGTTTGAGCTGCTATAACAAAAATACCATAGAGTGCGTGACTGTGTTAGTCCATTTTCTGTTGCTTATAACAGAATACCTGAAACTGGGTAATTTACAAAGAAATGAAATTTATTTCTTACAGGTTTAGAGGCTAGAAAGTACAAAGTCCAGGGAACATATCCGAGGAGGGCTTTTGGAGTGGGAACTCTCTACAGGGTCCTGTGGCCACTAGGGTGTCACATGGCAAGAATGGGCTGAGCAAAAGAGAGCTAACCTTCTCATTTGCTGTCCTTTTAAGGCCATCAGAACCATGCCCATTACTCCACGAATGGATCATTCCATTCATGAGGTCACAGTCCTCATGAATTATCTCTTAAAGGCCCCACCTTTCAAATACCGTAACTGGATTTCCTACCCTCTTAACACTGTTACAATGGAGACCAAGTTTCCAATACATGAATTCTTGAGTGACACATCTGATGCATAGCAGTGACTTAAAAAACAAACATTTACTTCTCACAGTTTGGGAGGTTGGGAATTTCAAGATTAAGGTGCCAGACAGTTTAGTTTTATATTTGCATATAGTCATCTTTTTGCAGTGTCTCACTTGGCAGAGTGAGAGCAGAGAGAAGTAAGCTCTCTTGTATCTCTTAATATGGGCACTAATCCCATCATGAGGTATTAATTACCTCCCAAAGGTCCCATCTCCAAATATCATCACAATGGGGATTAGGTTTTAAGTACATAACTACTGTAAATAAGTATGGTGCTTTAGAACAAGACCTGAAATTTGCTTGTGGAAGTGGGTGTTGGGTGTATTGCATCATGTGAGTTATTGGGAAGTAATGTAAAGAGGATTATCTGAAATTAAATGGAAAGTTGTAACACCAGATGCAGATGGGTGCAGCTCCTGGTACCTGGTAATTGAGGTAGCTGGTAAATGTTTAAGGCATGTGCATCTGTGCTTTTTATGTATTTCTGTGCATCTCAGTTCAGCTGGGTGCAGTCTTCTGCATCCACTTAGCTTTTTGTGTGTGTAGAAAAAACCATACATAAGCAAATGCAACATTTGCATTGTATTCAAATTATTCCCTAATATATCAATTATATTGAAACAAATTCATTTTTTAAATGAGTGTTATAAAAAAAACTAGCTGTACTAACTTCCTCATGGGATGTCATGAGGATTAAATGAAATAATTTAGTAGTGTTGAACCCAGGACCTGATAAGTGGTGAATAAGTGTTGCTAGTGTAATGAATACACATCAAATGATTATGTTTCAAACAAATCAAAGAATGAATCAATGAATGCAAGAATGCCTAACTGTGGAGTAAGTACTGGTGGTGTAGGAAGTATATGTGCCAAGGGGGGGGAGTTATCTTGCTGAAGAGAAACTTCCTTGAGGAGTAAATGATTTAATGATTTCAGAGTCCAGCAGCAAGCCATGCTATGTCCTATGACTGGGAAGACAACCCACACACCCTCCCTGCCCCCATCAGCATGAATATGATCATAGGGGTATGTATACCCACAACTGCACAAACTTCCCCACCTAGTACTTAGTAAATTTTACGGATAAGAAAATTGGGCAGGGCTCAGCTGGATGATTCTTCTGTTCCTTGTGGTAGAAACAGAGGCCACTTGGTGTTATTCAGTGTAGGAAAAATATAGGAAAATGGTCAGGGCCCCTCAGATGTTCAGAATCTTGCTGAGCATTTGATGTAAACATGCACATGCACCGAGGTGTTCCTTGGCTATTGACTAATGTAATTGCACATGGCATGTGCACCCAGGTGTCCTGGGTTATGGACTTAAGTATAAAGGACAAGTGACTCTGATCCACGGTGACCCCACCCCCAGGATGCTCCCAGGGGGACCACAGGGAGGCCGCTACTGCTGCTGTAGGCTGGAGACTGTTGCTGTTGCTGCCAGTGTCCCTGGGATGCCCCAAGAGGCCACCGCTGCTCCTTCTGCTGCTACTGCTGCTATAAGCTGCTGCTGCTGCTGAAGAATCTGAGGACTGAGCTCGTGTCATCTGCCAATGGCTCCCAGGATCTTTCCCAATTACCTAGCATGGACCTGTGTGTGAGGTGTCTGGGGACCCAGTCTGGTGTGTGAGGGGTCTGGTGACCCAGTTTGTACAATGGGCTTGAAGGGTCTGAGCCCTAGCCCTGACAATACAAATGGAAACTTAATATAACTAAAATAATCAAACATTTTAGCTTTAGTTATGAATTGCTTTAATAGTACAATTGGCTAATCAGGAGTCTGGCAAAAGCCCCAAACAGACAATTAGTGTAGCTACTAGCGTAACCCAACAATTGGCATAGTCGTGTAGCTTTACATTCAGCTAGCAGATGGGCTGGTGTGGAGGGTCCAAGGTAACTTCATTCACATGAAGTTTTGGCGGGAAGACTAGAAGGCCAGGCCCAGCTGGGACTGCCAATCAAAATACCTTCACGTCACCTCTCTAGGCTCCAGGATGTTGTAAACCTTCTTGGCTAGCCTTGGTAGTTCCAGAACAATAGTTCTGCTGCATTGTATTGGTCAAGCAAGTTACTAAGCCCATCCTAGATTCAAGGGCAGTCTAACTTTCAGTGGAAGTAGCTAAGATTCTGGGACCATCTTTAATGTACCACACTGCTCTTGAAAAAAACTCAGCTCTGGCATCATCTCCAGAAAACTGGAGTGGAGCTTTATGCTGTAGATAACCTTCCTGAGTGCTCCCACTGCATACTATGCATATTTCTGTGCTGCAGTCATTGATTTATCTGATGTTGCCTGTGAGCCACAAGCTCCTGTGGGGTAGGAACTAGATTTTGTAGTGTTTTGGATAGTCTCTGGCACATGAAAGGCCCTTAATAAGTCTTGAGGAAGGGGATGAATGAATAAACTAATAAACAAAAAAGGACCACTTCTATCTCTTCTGTTGAAGGACTGATGTCTCAAGAGCAGGAACGATGACTTTACCCCTTGTCTCTCCAACACGGAATACACTGCCCAACACATAGTTGACATTTAATCAATGTTTGTTGAAGTCCAAACACATGTGTTCACATACTTGGACCCCTGATATCCAGCCGTGACTAAGGAGAATATTTTCAGCTGCAGCCTGAAGCTGGAGTAGGTTGAGCTGAAATCAAGACCTGAGTGTTGAGACATCTGGTTATGGAGCATGGGGCCAGGAATTGGAGCAGGTCGCCGGAGCGAGCACCAGGAGAACTGGACTGAGGGGTGGGGGTAAAGAATAACTAGAAGTCTGCTCTCCATACCCGTAGGGAAGAGAGGGGTGACTCATTGCCAATATCTATCCAACTGTTCTCTGCAAAAATCTGCCTATTAATATATTCCAAGCACAGGAGAAAAACAGCTTTGGCTTCAGTTCAAGTGGGAGAGCTTTGGAAAGGAGGGGACCTGGCACAGAAAATGAACATTTACTAATGTGGGAGCTGTTAGCTACTGTTAGCAATAAACCAGGTGTTGACTATGTGACTATTTTAAGTCTAATTTAATTTAGCATTTGGATTAGGTGTGTGCTATTTATAAGGAGTGATACTGACTGAGGCTTCAGTCTTGCAGCAGGTGGGAGCCAATTTAGCCTGTGGAGGCTGCAGTCTGCACAGCTCCCAGTTCAGGCTCTGTAGCAGGCAGGAGGGGGGGCTGCCTCAGACAATTAGGCCAAGGGCTCAGAGATCATCAGTCCGCAGATAATAGCTCTGCAAGGAGCTCACTGAATCAAATCTCAGCCCCTGTCTTTGCTGAAGCCTGTGTGTGATTATGAACAAGGAATGTCCTAGAGACCCAGGGCTTTGTCCTGCCTGGCCTAGCCATTCAGGAAAGAGGAGATAGAGTGGTTTGTCCCAGCTGGGCTACCCCCTTCCTCACAAAGGCCTTTGGTATCTTCCACTGGACACAAAGAAACTGCAGCCACAGGCCTCCCTGAATTGGAGCAGTGAGCCAGCCGAGCTTCGTGACAGGCCTGGCATTCCTGGAAACTGACGTTTTGGCCTCCCAGGCAGGCCCAGGTTGTCTGTGCAGACATTTCCAGAACAAGCTGAAGTACACACCCTGACCTGAGAGGCAATGGCTGTGACCAGTGCCCAGCAGAGCTAAGTCACAGGCCTGGCTGGAGGAGGGGGCGACAGGCAGCTGGGCCCAGCAGAGGACAAGTTCCTCACACAGAACCAAACAACAAACAAACAAGCCAGGGTGGAGTCTGCGAACCGGACAGCTCTTCTAAGGAGGATGCTGGGTGAAGACGGGGGTCCTCTCCAAGCCCTCCTTAGGGGAGGGCAGCAAATCTAGGGGTACGTTGAAAGAGCCCACCTTTACCCCCATTCTGCAGTTAGAGACCTCAGACACTGATTTGAAGGACACAGGCCCCTCCGGCGAAAACTCAGAACAGCACACAATATTTGGATCGTAAATAAAGCCTGCACAACAAGCATCTGGAAAATGCTGAGCCGTGCCTGCTCCCGGGCAGGCAGCATATCATTTCCTGAGCCTCCCTGGCCCGATGCCCACCCCACAGTTAGCCATCCCTCCCAGCCTGGGCACCGATGCAGTGACACATTTTAAATTGGACCTGTCCCTTTTCTGTTTGTGACATGTCAGACTGCTCCCAGGAGCCCCAACCTCGTACTTTGTCTGGTGGCACAGTGACAAGGATTGCCAGACTTCCAGGCCCAGGTGGCCAGGTATTGACGAGTTGGGTGGGCATTGGAAGGTTCCAATCTACATTAAAGTTGGCCTAGGGCAGGGGTGACAGGAGAGAACACTTCCAGTGTAGAGCAGCTCTGACTGAAGCTTTCCTCTCGCCCGGGAAAAAGGCAAACCACTGAAATCTGTTTTTCCTTTGTCACCTTGAGTTCATTACCTAGTGAAGAAGAGGAGATCTCTATTTTTGGAAGGGTTTTTATTTGTCATGACATCGTGGTGAGTGCGTCTGACTTTCGAGCGCACACACGCACGGCCGCGTCACCGTGCAGCCTGGTTCCCAATGCGGTCCGGTGGCGGTTCCAGTTCTCACACCCGGAGGGCCAGGGACAGGCCTTTACTGTTTGGAAATGTCAGCCTGGTCTCCTTGGCTTCCCTCCTGTCCCCATTCCTCCAGAAGAGTTCAGCCTGGAAAGACTGGGCTCTCCTGAGCCTGCCAACTTACTTGGAAATATTCCCTAACTGGTGACAAGCAGAACACCCGATTTGCTGTTTACCTAGTTCTCAGTGGCTGCTTGGAAAGGGCACAGGGCAAAACCAGGGGAAGGTGGGGAAGGCTGAGGGACTGAGGCATGTCCAAACCTACTGTTTCCTCTCCGAGGAGGCGAGAGGTGGGGACAGCCACTCTTCCAGCCAGCATTTAGCCAGCATTTACCTCCAGGGGAAATGTCACTTCCATTTCCTTGCACCTTTTTCCTCCTGTCCGGTGTGGTGGTATTTTCTGTCACCTGATGCACACACCTTACTCTCTCGGGGAGGTTGACAGAGATCAGTGGCTGCTTCTTCCCCTCTCTGGGGAAGCTCCGGGTTGTTCCTGTAAAACTGTCAGGACATTTATTGAACAGTGATTCCATATATTTGCAGACTCCTCCCATCTCTCTTCCCCAGAGAAAGCCTCTTTTCTTTCCCTCCCCTTTTGAGTCCATACTTCATGTGGGGGTTGTATCCAGGACCCTGGGCCTGAGACAGATCAATGGGAATCAATGAATTCAGAATAAGAGAGGAGTGAGTGAGTGTGTGTGTGTGTGTGTGTGTGTGTGTGTGTGTGAGAGAGAGAGAGAGAGAGAGACACAGACAGAGAGACACAGAAAGTGTTTGCATGCTCCCTGCAATCATGTCCTGCTACTTAGGACTAAGCCTCACTCTTGACCATTTATTTTTAAAAAACCAGAATAATAGAGCAATGCTAACATTACAAAAGTAATATTATTATTTAATGATAATGAATAGAACTCGGCGGGCCATTAAGAAATGTCCTCAGGCCTAGAGTGGCTAATGCACCCAAAGCTCACTACATGCCAGGAGCTGTCCCCTGCACTGTGCATGCATGAACTTGTGTTAAGTAGTTAATGTCAGAACAATCCTGTGAGGTTAGTACTGTTGCTAGTTACCCCACTTTACACTGAGGAAACCAGAGGAAGGTCTGAGAGAAGAGGGCAGAGGGAGCCTTCGAGTTGCTAAGAAATTGTGGACTGTTCAGGATCTTCTGGGGCAATTTGGCACAGCAGGGTTGTGATGTCTGTGCTGAGTGATTTGCCATTTGCTTAACTGAAGTCCTCATTTCTTCAAGGGTCCAGCATTGACTGAAGCCCTCGGAACAGCAACATGAAAGGGCTGGTATGTTGTGCACGACCAGAGAAAGAAAAGATAAGAGAGTGAACGATGATGAAGTGACACATGGTGAAAGGCCTCAGTCCACAGCAGACGTCCACAGGAACAAGAGGTCTGTGGGCAGTAAGGACTAGGAAACATTAAATAGCCTGAAAGTTTCTTTATTGACAGGACTTCTCAGAGCTTTTAATATGTTAATGTGCACTGAGACTCTTCCTACAAAGAAACAAGATGGGCCATTTCCTCGGCTCCTTAGACTTCTTTGCGAGGAGACACTCATGGGACCAGAGTTCTGTGGAATATACTTGGGATATGCTTAGTGTCTGACCTAACCAATCATTCCATTTTTAAGGTGATTATTGGCCTGATCTGGCCTGAAATTTGAGTTGTCTGAAAAGATTGGAAGGCTTGGAGATATGTAAAGAAGGATTTGGGTACCATTTGGGAGCCATAGAGAACAGGTGAATCAGCAGCTGCGTGTCTGATGAGTTCTCCTCCCCACACCCTTACCTTTGGGCCAGTGTTCCTAGAGGGGAGTTTCTAGATATCAGTCACACTCCAGAAAGTGTCAAGCTCTTCTTTCTCTCTGCATAGTGCCCCCCCACTAGCAAACAGGTGACAAACCTATTGATTTCTTTAAAATAGGGGCCCCTATGAGTCAAGAACTCTGTGTGTGTTTACATGAAGCTGGGTGAACAGCAGCTTTGCTTCACCACCCAGGAGCAGCAGTATTGAGGGGATTATTGACCACGAGCTTCAAGATACCCAACGACTTCACTGGGAGGGTCATTTATCGGGAACAGACAGTGCAAGAGGCTGAGGCCAAAAGGACCCCCTTGGAAGCTACACAACTTCTGGGCTGGCAGGAAGAAAGTCTGGTGCGGGGATGGGAGATCCTCACTGCCAACAGTTGCAAAAAAAATTATGTAAATTATGTACACTGTGAAAGAAAGTGAGCTGAAACGCTGGGTACCTATCAAGCTTTATTGAAGGAAAAGAATCTGCCGGGCTGCACTCAAAATGGAGAGCAGCAGCCGGCGTTGGGGTGGGAGGGCTTATATAGGCTGTAAGGAAGGCCGACCTAAACAGGGAAGGGTTTGGTGCTGGTGTGGAAGATAAGTTTCTGTTTCTCAGAAACCATGAGGTTTCTCATAAGGGAAAGGCTGGTGGCCATTTTGTGCTCAGTGTGTATAAAATGGCACCGGTCACATCCAAGATGGCACCGGTCACATCCAAGATGGCACCAGTCACATCCAAGATCCATCACACAGCAACTGTACTTTGAAGCCCTCCACAGTGACAGTCATTGGCCACCCTACAAAAGCTTCCTTTGAAATGTTTGCATCATCCTACGTCTATTGTTTCTCCCAGGTACACAATTTTCCACTGCTGACTAAAGTAACTGGTCTTCTAGCTTCTATTCCCACCCACCCACTGGACTCACGGCTAGATTAATCTAACTAAAACATTATTCTCACCACGTTCACGTCTCTCCTCAAACACTTCTAATGTCGGTTGTTTGTGGCTTCGAACTGTCCGTCCTGCCTTATTCCTACTGTCCTCTGCACGGGGCCCCTGATCCAGCCAAGATTGTCCCTCCCCCCAAAAAAATTGCACATCCATCAAAAATCCTGGGTGTGTTCCCATCCCATCAGCTTTATTTCTGTCAACTTCTAGCCTCAACTGTCCTTTTAAGAGTGCTGTGAGCTGAAATGGTGGAATAAGGGCCCCTGAAGATCATGTCCTCTGCAAAAGGAATAAGAACACTGACAAAAATGATCAGAATCAATTTTTTCAAAAGTCAGAAAACTAACCAAAGGCTTGCAGCAATCAAGGAGCATTTACTGGTGGGGGGAAAAAGGCAGAATCTCCATAAGAATGGTGAACTCTGTGGTGTTTTAACTGAATTTACTCTCATCATCCTCTCCCCAGCTCCATCAGAGCCTTGAAAGCCAACAGGTGGCAATCTGAGTGAAAAGCAGCAGACTGGAAGTCACTGGAGGTGGCAGAACAGTTAGACATCCTTCAAATCCCCATTCTCAAACCAATCTGGTGGTTTCCTGGAAGAACTCACTTGAAAGATTTGTCTTTAATTGACCTAAGAGCTCACCCAATGAAACAGTCTTTTCCCTTAGGGCACTCATCAGAAACAATCAGCAACAATTATTTAACATCACAGCTGCCTGAGGCAGTAGATAATAATTAAGGTAAACAATAGGCTAACCAAAAAGCTTAAGAGGAAAAGCTAGGGAATGAGATGTCATTAGGGATCTCTGAAAAGCTCTGACATATTCTTTGCAATCTCAAGGCATGATAGGACTGTACACACGCTCAGAATAGACTTGAGAAATCCCTAAGTTCTCGCCCCTGGCTGACCTTGAAGCTCTGTACAAGCAGAAAGTGAAGGCTGAGGTGGAGTTGGCAACCGGCTGACTGAGTACTAAAGGAATGTTCTAACATGCACACAGAACCCCTTGGCAATGACTTGGAGTGTTATTGATTTAGGCAATTAAAATTGTCTCTGTCCAATTATTACCTGACCTCTAAGATTACCAAGCAGAGACTTCAGGGTCTATATAAGACAAAGAATAGAGACATTACAAAATTAATTCCAAAAAATAAATAAAATCACTGAACAAACAAACAGCGACATCAAAAACAAATAGCAATAACAGTAACCCTAGAGAGGAGAGAGAATCTGATTTTCTGGGTTGCCACATTATATTATTTTAAAGTCCAGTTTCAACAAGAAACAGAGAAACAAGAAAGTATGGCTTATACTTATACACAGGAATAAAATCAGTAACTAGAAACTGTTCCTGAGGAAAATCAAATGCTGAACTTAATAGACAAAAACTTTAAATTAGCTATTTTAAATATGTGCAAAGGACTAAAGAAAACTATGTCTAAAGGAAATGTATGTAAATGGTGTCTCCACAAATAAAAGAATTATTAATAAAGATATAAATTATAAAATGGATTTAGAGTTGAAAAGAACAGTAACTGAAACAAAAATTCACTGGAGAGGCTGAAAAAAGATTTAAGCAAGCATAAGAAAAAACTGGTGAATTTGAAGACAGGCCAATTGAGATTATTCAGTCCAAGAAACAGAAAGGACGAAAGAAAGAATAAAAGTGAACAGTGCCTCAGAGGCCTGATGGAGATCATCAAGCACACGAAATACGCACGATAGGAGTCCCAGAAGGAAGGGAGAGAGGAAAGGGAAGAAAGGCTATCTGGAGAAATAATGGCTAAAACTTCCCAAATTTGATGAAAACCATTAGTCTGCACATACAGGAAGCTCAATGAATTCCAAGCAGTATAAAGTCAAAGAGATCCACATCTACACACATCATGATTAAACTATTAAAAGCCAGAGATAAAGAGAAAATCTTGAAAGCCGAAAGAGAAGTTAGTCATCATCTACGAGGAATCCTCTATAAGATTAATAGCTGATGTCTCATCAGAAATCACGTCAGAAGCAGTTAGATTACCTATTCAAGGGCTGAAGGACTGTCAACCAAAACTTTTATATCCAGTGAAATTACCCTTCAAAAATGAAGGAGAAATTAAGACATTCCCTGATAAAAACTGACAGAATTTGTTGCTAGCAAAACTGCACTACAGCAAATACTAGAGTCTTTCAGGCTGAAATGAAAGGACACTAGACAGTAACTTAAATCCACATGAAGAAATATAAAGCACTGGTAAAGGTAACTACATAGGTAAATATAAAAGGCAGTATAAATGTATGTTTTTGTAACTTTTTTCTATTGATTTTTAAAAACTGCATGAAACAATAATTATAAATCTGTGTTTATGAGCATTTATGTATTAAAAAATGTAATTTGTGTGACAATAACAGAACAAAGGAGCAGGAGGGAATGGAGCTATAGAGAAACAAAGTTTTAAATACTATTAAAAAAATCAACTTGGTGTCAAATGTCCTTTCAGTCTCTTGTTACTAATCTAATTCCTGCCAAGCTTTATCTGGCCCACACCTAACATTTTCTGGTCTCTAGGCAAGTGGAGGCCCCAGCGTAATCCAACTTGTAATACACAAGGCCTGTGTACATCTATGTGGGTTCCCCAACCTGCACGACAATGCTCTGTGTACCCTTCAGCATACATGCCACACTGAGCATGGGACTAAAGAGTGGCCTTGATAACTGAAGAAGAAAGTCTGGGGTGTCTCTGAGACCAGTGCAGGGATCTGAGTCACCAAAGGTATTAATGTTGTAGCAAACAAAGATGTATTAGAGTCCAGGGTTTTGCACACCATAGATTGAGACCATTAGTGGGTTGTGAAATCAATTTAGAGGGCAGTGATCAGCTGTTTTAATGAAGTAAAATATAAGGGAAGGAAAAGCATCAAGATGCATTTAATAAGCAGAAGGATTTTCATAAAATCTTGTGACAATGATGTGTATGTATGTACATGTGCACTGGGTTGTAATGTAGAAATATATTTCTTACAGTGGGCTATGGTCAAAAAATTTTTGAAAAACAAAACAATGTATTAGATTGTGTAGAAGTTTACAACAGTGACAAAAGAAACAGTAGCTGAAAACTTCACCCTAACATTGAGCTAGTAGATCTTTGGTTCTCTCTCCCCTCTCTGGCTTCTGCTGCAAAAATAAATAACTCACTTGAGTTCTTGGATAATGTGAGTGGGTGGAGTAAAACTAACTTGCCAGACTCTCCACATCACATTTAAACCAAGAGCAAGCCCTCTGGATTTTCTTTAATAATATCTCCATAATTTATCTACCTCTCACTCCCTTCACCAGCACTCTTTCTCAAACTGCTGTCCTCTCTTCCACAGACCACCCTGGCATAGGTATTCTGCAGACCACCACTCCTCAGAGGTATCATAAAAAAAAAAAAGCCCCAAGAAAAATCTGCGCTCCCTAAATTACCAGAAAAGGGACAACCTAGCAAGACTGAAAATTTTTAGACAATAACAGTTGTACCCCCAGCCAAGCACAGAGAAGAAAATTGCAGTCATACTGCCACCCCCACCAACAAAGGCAGAATGGGAAGCTAGATTTCTACCTTGCCAGGCTGTAATAAGACACCCTGCCCTCTACTGCCCACCAGGGTGCTGTCAGAAAGGACTGAGTGGGGAGCTGGAACTTCCATCCCCACCCAGAAGTTATAATACTCCATCCTCAGTGCCAGTGAAAACCACATGGAGATTCTGGATTTCCATTTCCACTCAGTGGTAATGAGGTACCTCCTTCTGCTCCCCACTAGTGTCAGAGGAAAGTTGGTGGGAAGCCACAATTTTCACCATTATCCAGTGGTACAAAGGCCTCCCTGCCATGGCCTCTGTAGAGTCAGTGGTAGCTTGCTAAAAGAGAAGATTTAAATAAAATCCAGAGTCTCATAACATAATACCTAGTTTCAAGATACAAATACAAGTCACTCACCATACCAAGAACCAAGAAAACTGCACCATGAGCAAGAAAAGACATTCAGCAGATATCAATACCAAGATGATGACAATGTTAGAAGTATCTGACAAGAAATTTAAAGCAGTGATCATAAAAATATGTCAATGAGCAATTACAAGCACACTTAAAAAAAGAAACATCTCAGCCAAGAAATAGAAGATGTAAAGAAAAGTACTAAATGGAAATTTTGTAACTGAAAAACTATGATGACCAAAATTTTAAAACTTAGTGCATGGGCTCATAAACAAAATGAAAATAACAAAGGAAAGGATAAATAAACTTGAAGATAGAAAAACAGAGACTCAGGGACCTGTGGAACAATAATAAGAGATCTAACATTCATACTGTCAGAGAACTGAAAAGAAGGGAGAAAGGAGAGTAGAAATGAAAAAGCATTAGAAGAAATATGACTGGAAATTCCCAAAATTTAGCAAAACACATAAACTTGCAGATTTATGAAGCTGAACAAATCCCAAATGTGATAAGTTCAAAGAAATTCGCACTAAGTTATATCATAGCCAAACTTCCATAAGCTAAAGACAAAGAAAAAATCTTGAAATCTATGGGAAAGAAATGATACCTTATCTATTGGGAAAAAAAAAATCAAATGACAGCAGATCTCTTATTGGGAAGCATGGATGCCAGAAGGAAGTGCCATAACATTTTCCAAGTGCTGAAAAATATAGCTGTCAAGCCAGAATTCTGTATTCAGTGAAAACACCCTTCACTTGATGAAGATGGATTATCAAGACATTTTCAGATGAAGAAAAACTAAAAACTTGTGGCCAGAAGACCTACCCTAAAATTATAACTAAAGAAAATTCTCGAACAAAAAGAAAATGATAAAATAAGGATTTGAAGAACATCTGGAAGGAAAAACAATGAAAAGAACTGAAATAAGATAGTTACAATAGACTTTTTCTCTTGAGTTTTCTAAGTTGTGTTTGGTTGAAACAAAAATTGTAATGTTGTTTGATGTTGTTCTAAATGTATGTAGAGGAAATATTTGACAATTACATTATAAACAAGAGAGCGTGAAGAAACTTAAAGGTAGCTGACTGATGGCACCAGTGCACTTGGCAACCTTGCTGGCCCCGGGAAGCAACTCCACTCACCTGACTTATAACATCACTGGGCTCGGTGACCTTGCTGCCAGAAATGCTCCCCGCCACTGTCACAGACACCAGTGATGTGTGAGTGGTTCACAACAGCCACCACCACAGTAACTACTGCCACAAGGGCAACTCACTGCCATGCCAGCAGCCATCACCATCCTATAAGCCACCTGCTGACCACTCATCAGCATTGACAGAAAGAAAGTCACCAGTGGAATCTGGGGAAAGAGAAGAGTAAGCACAGACCACAACAAAGTGCACCAACCCAGAGGGGGAATTATGAAGCCATATGCAGTAGCACACCTGGGGGTGGGAAGTACATGTGCAGCACACAAGACTGCCTTGATCCAGGAGAGACACACATGGAACACCCTGAGAGTACAGAAACCCAGCATAACCAAATAGATTAAGGAAGAAAATTCTCAATCACCACCAAGCTGTCTCCTAATCAGGGGAAGCAAGATCCCAGGAGAAGCCTCTTCCTGCAGGAAAGATGAAAGAGAAAACCTACCCAGGGTCACCCATTCAAATGGAGGATCACCAGTATACCTTAGTGTACCCATCAGGGTCACAGGGAAGTAGCTGAGGAGCCAACAGGCCCACCCAAGCTCACCCACCCCAGCCAAAGAGCAACATGGCATCCGGGCACTTTTACCAAGAAACTGAGAACTTTCCCACATCCTGGATGAACTACAATAGTGTCACCAACCTCAGCAAGGAATCACTAAGCATCCCAGTGAGTAGGCCACAGAGACACTCACATGCAATTCCAACACTGAATACAGCCAAAGTATCCACATGGAGACTACACTACTGGGTCTACCTGGAATCAGTATTAAAAGACCCCACTCAATGGTCAATATAAAACACACCTAAAGGAGGAAATCTCTTCCTCAAAGCCCACTCCAGAGTAACAGAAGAAGAAAATGCCCTATCAGATGATTAGACATCAATGCAGACATACTAGAAATAAGGAAAAACAAGGAAATATATGGCACCACTAAAGGAATATAATAATTCTCAAATACGAGATACCATAGAGCAGGAAGCCCTTGAAATGACTAAAAAGGAATTCTGAGCAACAATCTTAAGGAAACTCAATGAGATACAAGAAGACTCTGTTAGATGAGACACCTAATTGATAAAAAAATATCTAGGATCTCAAGGAGAAAATGTACAAAGAGTTTAATGCTTAAAAAAGAATGTAGCAAAACTCCTTGAGCTGAGGATTCATTCAATGCAATTAAAAAAAACCCTTACAGCTAAGAGTTTAAGCAGCAGTTTAGAGCAAGCAGAAGAAAGAATTTCTGATCTTGAAGATGGCCTTTTCAAAATAACACAGTCAGACAAAAAAATAAAAGGAAAACTTTTTTTTAAATGAAGAAAACCTAAGAGAACTAGCAGACAACCTGAAGCACACAAACATTCAAATCATGGGTGTTCCAGAAGGGGAGCAAAAAGGAAAAGGCATTGAAAGCCTATCCAATGAAATGATAGAACCATGTATAGGGAAAGACACAAACCTTCAGATCCAGGATGCTCAACAATCTCCAAACAGATTAAATCAAAAAAGGTCCTCCCTGAGACACATTATAGTCAAACAGGCACAGCTCAAAGACAAAGAGAGGATCTTAAAAACAGCAAGAGAAAATCATAGGGGCATCCCCATCAGAATAAGAGCAGATATAACAACCACAATTACTTGAAGTTGATACAACAAGCAAATAGAAAGGACATTGTTGGGGGGGAGCGGGGGAGGGAGAAGGGAGGGAGGTTTTGGTGATGGGGAGCAATAATCAGCCACAATGTATATCGACAAAATAAAATTTAAAAAAATAATAATAAAAAAAATAAAATAAAATCAAGATTAAAAAAAAAAAAGAAAAGAATAAGAGCAGACTTATCAACAGAAACCCTAAAGGCTAGAAGAGAATTTGATGATATATTCAAAATACTAAAAGAATAATAGTGCCAGCTGAAAATACCATACTCAGCAAAGCTATCCTTCAGAAATGAGGAAGACATAGTGTACTTCTCAAACAAAAACTGCAGGAGTTCACCACCATATGACCAGCCGTATAAGAAATTTTCAAGGGAGTACTGCATCTGGAATTTGAAAAACAATAATCGCTACCATGAATACACAAGAAAAAACAAAATTCAGTGGTAGAACAAAAATGGAAATGAGAAAGAGGAACAAACTTTATCTATCCGTCCACCTCAAGAAGCCAACAAACAATAAAAGAGGAAAAAAGAAACAAAAATATATTTAAAATGGCCAAAGGAAAATTGGCAAAATGCCAAGAGTAAGATAATACCTTTCAATAACAACCCTTAATGTAAATGGATTAAATTCCCCACTCAAAAGACTCAGACTGACTGGATTAAAAAGCTACACCCAACTATATGCTGTCTTCCAGAGACTCAGCTCACCTGTAAGGACACACACAGACTAATAGTGAAGGGATGGAAAAAGATATACCATGCAAATGGAAACCAGAAACAAGCAGTAGTAGCTATTCTTATATTGTATAAAACAGAATTGAAACCAAAAGCCATCAAAAGAGACCAAGAAGGCCATTATGTAATGATAAAGGGATCTATACAGGAAGAAGACATAAGAATCAGAACTATATATGCACCCAACACCAGAGCACCCAGATATAAAAAGCAAGCTCTTTTAGACCTAAAAAAAGAGATAGACTCCAATACAATAATAGATGGGGACCTGAACACTCCTCTCTCAGCATTGGACAGATCATCTAAGCAACAAATCAACAGAGAAACACAAGATTTTAAACTACACTTTAGACCAATTTGACCTTGGAGATATCTACAAAACATTTCATGCAACAACTACAGAATGTACATTCTTCTCACCATCACATGAAACATTCTCCAAGTTAGACCACATGTTAGGTCACAAATCAAGTCTCAACACATTTTTTAAAAATTGAAATTATTTTGAGTATCTTTTCTGACCCCAATGGATTAAAACTAGAAATCAATAACAAATGAAACTCTGGAAACTATTCAAATACATGGAAATTAAACAACATGCTCCTGAATGACTTATGGATCCAAGAAGAAATTAAACAAGAAATCAAAAAGTTTCTTGAAACTATACAAAAGCCTGTGGGATACTGCAGAAACAGTACTAAGATGGAAGTTTATTGTAATAAACACTTACATCACAAGAATAGAAAGATTTCAAGCAAATAAACTAAAAGAACTAGAAAAACAAGAAAAGCTCAACCCCAAAATTAGCATACAGAAAGAAAGAAATAAGATCAGAGCAGAACTAAATGAAATAGAGACCCCCAAAACAGATACAAAAGATCAATGAAACAAAAAGTTGATTTTTTTGAGAAGATAAACAAAATGGACAAACCATTAGCTGGGCTACCTAAAAAAAGAAGACAGAAGACCCAAATAACAAAAATCAGAAATGAAAAAGGAGACATTACAACTGATATCACAGAAATACAAAAAAATCATCAGAGACTATTATAAACAACTATATACCAGTGAATTCAAAAACCTGGAGGTTATGGATGGATTTGGATAAATTTCTGGGCACATACAAACTACCACAACTGAACCAAGAAGAAATACAAAACCTGAACAGACCAATAACAAGCAACAAGATTATGCAGTAATCAGCAGTGTCCCAACAAAGAAGAGCCTAGGACCAAACAGCTTCACCCCTGAATTCAACCAATCCTTTAAAGAATTGATACCAATCCTTCTCAAACTATTCCAAAATATTGAAAGAGAAGCCATTCTCCCAAATTCGTTCTATGAGGCCAGCATCACCCTAATACCAATACCAGCCAAAGACACAACAAAAAAAGAAAACTACAGACCAATATCCTTGATGAAAGTAGACACAAAAATCCTTGGCAAGATATTAACAAACAGAATATAGAAGCGTCAAAAATAATATACACCATGAACAAGTGGGATTCAGCCCAGAGATGCAAGGATGGTTCAACATGTGCAAATCAATAAATGTGATACACCACATCAACAAAATCAAGGACAAAAACCATGATTATCTTAATAGATGCAGAAAAAGCATTTGGCAAAATTCAACATACCTTCATGATAAATATTCTCAGCAAATTTGGTATAGAAAGAAAATATTTCAACAGAATAGAAGCCATATATGGCAAACACACCACCAATATCATCCTGAAAGCTTTTAGCTTTTCCCCTGAGAATGGGAACAAGACAAGGATGCCCACTCTCACCACTCCTATTTAACAGAGTATTAACAAGTATTTAACAAGTACTAGTCAGAGCAATCAGGCAAGAGAAAGAAATAAAAGGTATCCAGGTTGGAAAAGACCAAGTCAAATTGTCCCTGTTTGCAGATGACATGATTTTGTATATAGAAAAGCCTGAAGACTATTTAAAAAAAAAAAAAACTCTTAGAGTTGATAAACAATTTCAGTAAAGTTACAGGATACAAAATCCACATGCAAAAATCAGTAGTGTTTTTATAATCCAACAACAAACTAGCAGAAAAAGAAATCAAGAAAGCTAGCTCATTTAAAATAGTCGCCAAAACAATAAAATACCTAGGAATCAATTTAACCAAGAAAGTAAAAGATCTCTACAATGAGAACTACAAATCACTGTTGAAAGAGATTAAAGAGGATACAAAAAGATGGAAAGATATTCCATGCTCTTGGATTGGAAGAATTAACATTGTGTAAAAGTCCATACTATCCAAAGTGATCTACAGATTCAATGTAATCCCCATTGAAATTCCAATGACATTCTTCACAGAAATAGAAAAGAAAATCTTAACATTCCTATGGAACAACAAAAGACTGCATATAGCCAAAGCAATCCTGAGGAAAAAAATAAAGCTGGAGACATAACACTACCTGACTTCAAACTATACTACAAAGCTATAGCAACCAACACAGCATGGTGCTGGCATAAAAACAGATACTTGGACCAATGGAACAGAATAGAGAACCCAGTAATCAACCCACATACTTATAGCCAACTAACTTTAACAAAGGCAACAAAAACATACATAGGGGAAAATACTGCCTCTTCAACAAACGGTGCTGGGAAAACCAGACATCCATATGTACAAGAATGAAACTAGACCTGTACCTCCTTCCATATACCAAAATCAACTCAAAATGTATTAAAAACTGAAATATAAGACCTGAAGCTATAAATCTACTCAAAGAAAACTGAAGGGAAACACTTCAGTTAGTAGGACTGGGCAAAGACTTTATAAATATGACCCCCAAAGCACAGGCAACAAAAGGAAAATAAACAAATGGAATTATATCAAACTAAAAGGCTTCTGCACAGCAAAAGAAACAATTAACAGAGCAAAAAGACAACATATAGAGTGGGCGAAAATATTTGCAAACTATGCATCTGACAAAGGATTAATATCCAGAATACACAAGGAACTCAGACAACTTAACATTAAAAACATAAACGACCTGATTTAAAAATGGGCAAAGGAATTGAATAGGCATTTCTCCAAGGAAGATATATGAATGGCCAACCGACATTTAAAACTGTACAGCATCACTCAGCATTGCTCATCATCAGGGAAATTCAAATCAAAACCACACTGATATATCTCACCCCAGTTAGTATGGCTATAATCAAAAATCAGAGAAAAACAATGGTGAGGATGCAGAGAAAGTGAAATCCTTCTACATTGTTGGTGGGACTCAAATTGGTGTAGCCTTTAGGGAGAACAGTATGAAGGTTCCTCAAACAACTACATATAGAAGTGCCATACGATCCAGCAATTCCACTAAGGAATGGAAATCATCATTTCAAAGGGATACCTACACTCCTATGTTATTGCAGCTCTATTTACAATAGTCAAGAGGTGGAACCAACCTAAATGTCCATCATCAGATAGCTGGATAAGGAAAATGTGGTATATTTACACAATGGAATACTACTCTGCCATAAAAATGAATGAAATACTGTCATTCTCAACAACATGGATGAACTTAGAGAAAATTATGTGAAGTGAAATAAGCCAGGCACAGAAAGAGAAATACCACATGTCCTCACTCATAAGTAGGAGCTAAAAAAATAAACAAATAAGTAAAAAAAGAAAGATACAACAAGCACTATAATACAGCAAACTTTCAAAAGGAGAAAACAGATGGAAAAGGGGAAGGGAAATTGGTAAAGGGCCACGAAAATCAATTACACTGTATAATGTTGACTACACTAATTATCTGATTTGAGAATCACGTATTGCACACCGGTATTGATCTGCAACTCTGTACCCTGTAGATATGTGCAATAAACTGTTTCAATAAAAAATAAAAAATAAGTATTCCATTAAATGAAAGGAAACTTAAAGGGATATAAAGTTTCTCCATTTTACTCAAACTGGTAAAATGTTAACACCAGTAGACTGATAAATTATGCATGTATAATATAATACTTAGAGCATCCACTAAAAAAAGTCTATACAAAGAGATACACTCAAAAATACTGCAGAAAAATCAAAATGAAATTCTAAAAAGTTTTTCAGGGAACCTACAATAAGGTGGGAAAACAAAACAGAAGCAAGAGGAAAAGAAACAAACAAAGCTAAAAGAAAGGCAGGCGTAGGTCCAGCATGTCAATAATTACATTAAAGCTAAATAATTCTACTTATATATCATTTTCAGAATGACAAAATTAAAAAGATGGAGAACAGATTAGTGGTTTCCTGGGGTTAGGAATGACAGAGGGAGAAGGGAGATCTTTGTGCTGATGGAATAGTTCTGCATCTTGACTGCAGTGAGTTACACAAATAAGCACATGTGATTAACTGGCACTGACATACAACACAGTTGTACCGAGATCACTCTCCTGGTTTTGATGTTGTACTATCGATATATATGACGTTACCATAGGAGAAACTGGATAAATGGTACATGGGACCTTGCTTGATTATCTTCACCATTTTCTGTGAATCTACAGTTGCTTCAAAATAAAAAGTTAAAGAAAAAGATCAAGTCTAAATGTACCTCCCTGATTTCTAATATTAGGTCTGATATTCGGTGTAGTAGGATTTTGTAGTGAAACTCGAGGGGCACCATCTCTCTCTCCCCCCGCTCCCCGCCACCACACATGCTCCCCACCACCACACACACACCCTCGCTCACCATGGATTTGGTAGTTAGAGAAAAACTATCATTTTTATGTGTGTGTGACTTTAATTTTTTTTAATTGAGACACAATTGATCGTACATATCTGTGGGCTACAGCATCAAATATCCACACCTGTGGGCTCAAATCAGGATAATTAGCATATGCAACATTATACAATGTAACCATTTTTGTGGCCCTTGACCAATTTCCCTCTAACCCCCTTTTCCCCTCGCCCTTTCCCACCTGTGATGGTCTCAGCTCGGTTCTCTCCTTTTGAAAGTTCAACAACTATTGTGATTGTTGTATCTTTCTTTCTTTTTTGAAAAACCATCATTTTAAAAGTTCTAGCAGTTCAGTCTTTTAAGGAGATACCAAGTGATCTTTGGGACAAACTGTTCCTTTTAATGGGGAAAAATTTTTTTTAAAAACTTTACCATGAGCCAATGGTAGTAAAGAAAGAAATTGTTGAGGAACCTGAATGAAGTAACTTGAAAAAAGATAGACTGAGAAGTTAAGATTTCTCTTTAGTGATGAGAATTGAGCATATGCATTTATAGCACAGTGTGGTCATTTTCTTTGGAGAAATCTTTCTTCACAATTTTGACTACATGGTGCGTATGTATTACCTGATGTTTTTATGGCACCAGGTGTGTTCTTTGAGCACCTGTTTTCAAGCAATGTGACATTGGATCAAAGGAGTGCAGGACAGGCCTGCAGGCCTGTTATTCCCCTCACATGAAGGAAAGACAGGAGAGTCCAGAATGTCCTGACGTCGGGATGATATGTCCCGTGGGAGCACGGTGGCAAAGAACGCAGGCTCTGCAGACAAACTGCCTGGATTCAAATGTCGGCCTCAACTCCCACTTGTGGGATTGTGAGTAAGATACCTAACATGTCTGTGCCTCAGTTTCCTCTACTGTTCATTAGGGATGATAATAGTAACTCCTTCATAGAGTAAGTGTTAAGCACATAGTAAGTGTTAAGTAAGTTTCACAATTTTATTATCATGCCAACGAGCTGTGAGTCTTTCTGGAGGCCAAAGGGTGAGAACAAATTTTTGTGTGTGACCTGGGAACATGTCAGTTTGGGAGCAAGAAATGACGTTGGAATGAGGGGGTCATTTCTTCCTCTATTGGGGGCCTTCCATTTGTGTTCCCTGGACCCTAAAGCATAGGCACAGCCCCTTGGAAGTTTCCAGTGGTGGGCGCACATTTTCCCTGGCTACACAGATGTGGTCAGGAGGATACGGAAAGGGGTCCGGAGGCCAGGTATGGGTTTGTGGGCTCTAAGAGCAGCTACTTCTGGCAGAAGCGGAATGCAACCCTGCCACACACAGCAACAGAGAAAGGTGTTGCTCAAGCATCAGCCCTTTCTGCTGTCAAAGGTTGGCCATTCTTTCAACCCGCAGGGTAGTCTGAAGGTGAGGTCTTATTATTTCTCTCTGTCTCTCACTCCTTTTCTCTCCCTCCCACTCTCTATCTCTCTCTCTTTCTCTCCGCCCCCCCCCAGACCTGCTCTAGCAACCCAGGGTTTTTGGCCTCCCTGGTACTCCAATGGCCACTGTTGTAGACTGCATGTTTGTGTCCACCCCCAACCCTGCCAAATTTATATGTTGAAACCTAATCCCCAATGTAATCGCATTAGGAAGTGGGGCCTTTGGGAGGTGATTAGGCCATGAGGGTGACGCCCTCATGAATGGGATTAGTGCCCTTCTAAGAAAAGGCCAGAGAGCTAGCTCTCTTTCTGCCATGTGAGGATATAGCAGTAAGTCGGCAGTCTGTAACCCAGAAGAGGGCCCTCACCAGAACCCAGCCATGCTGGCACCTTGATCTCAGACTTCCGACTTTCAGAACTGTGAGGCATAAATTTCCATTGTTTATAAGCCACTTGGCCTGTTGTGCTTTGTTAGACAGCCCAAACTAAGACAGCCACTTTTCCATCATCAAGCATCTAAGGGGCTTAGGCCCACAAGGAAGAACGGTCCCTTCGTACTTCCTCTGGCTCCACAATCCTGTCACCTTCTGCCAGACCGAAGCCCTGGACTGTGCTCCACATAAGAAATTCTTCACTGAATGGTTGGGACAATCCTAAAGCTAATACCCATACAAGAGGAACAAGGGGAGAAGTTTGGCTAACTTGGACTTTTCCTATGCCGCAAGGGAAGATGTTGCAAATTGTCACTTCATCAGGGGCTGTCCCCTGGATACTCCATCCACTGTTATCCTGGCTCTGTGGCCCTAAGGTTGCAGCTTACCCAGCACGTACACAGCCCCTTAAGTCCTTCTCACCGACCAACGTTGAAGTGGGAAAATGTCCCTCACGTCAACAGAAGGAGGAAGGGGACAAGGCTTCCGATATGTGAGAGAGGGAAAAAGTGGTCTCCCCAATTGCAGTTCATCTTCCTACTAGTGAGAAACATCAGCCTGATCATTCTTTTACTCCAGCTGTTAAATAACAATATCTCCCCAAAACATAAAAACAAAACAATATAATGCTATGTTATAAATTACTACTTTTCCTTTTGGGAAAAATGCTCCCAAAGGAAGTACCATACCTTTGTGTGTGACCCTATTATGTGGTGGGGAGTCCTGGCTTTTCCTGGTTTGAGGCCAGGTAATCTTACCAAAGAGCTACGTTAGTTTTATTAGATTTATTAAGAGTTACCAAAGAAAAAGAAAGTGGCTCAGACTGAAGTCCGATTATACTAGTGGCCCTCCTGCAATGAGTATCTGTTGTTTCTACCTATTCCACATCTACCCATTCCCCACTTCTCTAGTGACAGCCCTCAGATTTTTCTTTAGGGACTCTCCGCAATCTCAGTTCTTATATTCATTTCAGTAAGAAGACTTCTGGAGAGATATGGACAAAAGTTTGGCTCTTAAAAAAAAGATGTGAGAAAGAGCTGCACAATGTCTACTGGACATTGTTGCATCTGGATAGTATGTCTGGAACTGCTGACATCATCCTGCTACCAGAGGGAAATAGCTGAAAGGAATTAGTCAATAGTATCAAAGAGGAAAAACAGAAGGTACCTGGGTTGATGATGATACTATTGGCCTGCTGAATTTACAGACACTAATATACCCTGCCCAGGGACTTCTTTTAGGTGAAATAATAAATTTGTCTTATTTAGTCAGGCATTTCTCCACCTAATACATTAAGCTAATAAATCATTCCACCTGTTTTTGTTAAGCTGGTTTGATTTGGGTTTTTATCAGGAATGCTTAAGAGGGATAATGGAAAGGGAAAATTCCATCTGGTAGGCAGAAACTGAAGCATAACAAGGAATTTTGTCTAATATTCAAGAAGGAAGGTCTGGCAATGCCTGCCCAGTGTGTTTTAGGTGTGTTGAGGGAGGTGTTAGATCAACTGCTTGGCCTAAGATTGCCAGATCTGCACACTTAGACCTGAGTGAAAAGAAAATATACCACTGTGCACTTTATACTATACGTGAAATGGTACAATATCACTTGAAAGTAGATCGTGATGTTAAAGTTGTGTGCTATAAACCATAAAGCAACCACTAAAACAACAAGCCAAAGACTTATAGCTGATAAGACAGCAAAGGTGATAAAGTGAAAATGTAAAAATATTCAATTAATTCAAAAGAAGACAGAAAAAAAAGAGAATGGACAAAAAACAGGATGCTAGACTTAAATCTGACCATGTCATAATCATATTAAATGTAAATGATCTAAACATCCCAATTAAAAGACAGAGATTGTTAGACTGGATAAAAAAGCAAGATCCAACTATATGCTGCCTTCAAAAAATGCAATTTTAATTAAAAAACAGACAAGTAAGTTGAAAGTAAAAGAACAAAAATAAAAGATATGCCATGATAGCCATTAATCAAAAGTAGGCTGGAGAAAGTATATTAATATCAGACAATGTAGATTAGAAAACAAACAATATTTCCAGGCATAAAAATGGCATTTCATAATGATAAAGAGATCAATTAATCAAGAGGACATACAATCTTAAACATTTATGGACCAAATAACAGACCACCAAAATACATGAAGCAAAACCTGGCAGAACTTTGAGAAGAGCAAAAAAATCTACAATTATGATCAGAGATTTTAATACCATATCCTCAATAATTAATATAACAAGTGGGCAGAAAATAAGCAAGGATATAGAAGATTTGAACACACTATCAACCCATTTGACCTGAATGACATTTATAGAACATTCCACTCAGCAGCAGCAGAATATGCATTCTTTTCAAGTGCAAACAGAAGGTTTACCAAGATACAACACACTCAGTTTTATAAAACAAGACTCCACACATTTAAAAAGATTCAAGTCATACAAAGAATGTTCTCTGACCATAGTGGAAGGAAATTACAAATCAGTAATAGAAAGATACTTGAAAAACCTCTAAATAATTATAAATAACAGCACATTTAAAAGTAACCAGTGAATCAGAGAAGAAATTATATGATTTTTCTCAATAAACACAGAAAAAGCATTTGACAAAATACAATGTTTTTTCTTGATTAAAAATAAAACTCTTAGCAAACTAGGAATAGAAATGAACTTTCTCAATGTGGTAAGAGGCATCTAAAGAAAATGTACAATTAACATCATAGTTAATAGTGAAAGATTAAATCATTTCTCTCTCCTAAGATCAAAAATAAAACAAAGATATCTGATCTTACCACTACTATTTAACATTGAACTGTACTGAAGTTTCTAACTAGGGAAATTGGGGAAGAAAAAAATGTTCAGATTGGAATTGGGAAAGCAAAGCTGTTCTTACTTGCAGACAAAATTATCATCTATGATCAACACACTTAACCAATAAGTGAGTTTAGCAAGGCTGCAGGATGTAATATCAATGTACAAAAATCAACTTTATTTCTATGTGCCAGCAATAAACAATCAGGGATTGGAATTAAGAAAAAATAACATCATTTACAAGAAATACGAAATAGGAATAAAGTCAACAAAAGATATGAAAGATCTATATACTGAATACTACAAAACATTGATGACAAAAATTAAAGATCTAAATAAATTAAGAAATGTATCTTGATTATGGATCAGAAGACTCAATAATTTTAAGATGTGATTTCTCCTCAAGTTGATCTGTCTCTATAGATTTACCACAATCCCTACCAAAATCCTAGGAGGTTATATGTAGAAATTGGCAGTTGATTGTAAAATTCACACAGAAATGCAAAGAACCTAGAATAGCCAAACAATCTCAGAAAAGAACAAAGTTGGAGGGCTACCACTTCCTGATTTCAAGACTTCTTATAAAGCTACTGTAATCAAGTCAGTGAGGGATTGAAGTCAACACAGAGAAATAAATCAATGCAACAGAATAAAGGATCCAGAAATAGACCCACACATATACCGACAACTGATTTTTAACAAAGGTGCAAAGGTAATTCAGTGGGGAATGTACAGTCTTTTCAACAGGACTACTGGAGTGATCAGATACTCATATGCAATAAATGAACTTCAACAGCTTCAAGGTTGGTGACCATATCGAGCTGCTGGGAAGGTGGTGTGCCCAGAGAGGGCATGGAAGCTCCACACACCCTGCCCCCATCCCACAGTTTGCCCTATGCATCTCTTTTTTCTGGCCGTTCCTGAGTTGTACCCTTTATAATAAACTGGTAAAAACCCCCCCTGCCCCGCAAAGACACATGTGACTCACCACCTGATCTCTGACTGTGAAGTCAGGCTGAAGTGTTGAGTCTGGGGCTTCTGCCCTGCAGAGACCATGCTGACTTGGCAGCGGGACAGGGAGGACCAGACCCAGGACGTGGAGCTTATGGAGACTGGGCCTGCAGGGGGTGGAATCTGCCAGAAGTGGGCAGCTGTGGGGGTGCCTTCTGGAGAGGAGCAGAGATACATGTGCCATGTGCAGCCTGAGGGGCTGCCTGAGCCCATCACCCCGAGGTGGGACCAGCCTCCTCAGTCCACCATTCCCACCGCAGGAATAATTAGTGGCCTGGTTCTCCTTGGAGCTGTGGTCACTGGAGCCGTGGTCACTGTTGTGATATGGAGGAGAAGAGCTCAGGTGGGAAAGGCGAGAGCTCAGGCTGCGAGCTGCACCAGTGCTCAGGGCTCTGATGTGTCTCTCATGGCTTCTAAAGCATGATTCAGCTGCCTGTGGGGGACAGAGCGATGTACAATTTGTTCAGATCCCCGCTTTTTGACTTCAAGAACCCTTGACTTCTCTTTCTGCAAAGGCCTCCAAATATGTCTGCGTTTCTATTAGCATAATGTGAGGATGTGGGAAAACTAACCACCCTCTACCCAGCAAGACCCCCTCCCCACACTGACCTCTGTTCTCTTCCCCCCACCGACGTTTCTCTTCCAGCAGACTTCATGTTGCACTGAGGGACAACTTCTTACTTCCTTGTTGAAAACAAGAATCTGGATATGAATTTGTTGTTACCAATTTTCGCCATGAACGGATGATGGGTTAATTAAAGGAGAAGATTACCAAAACTTGAGGGAGAAAATAAATGGAAGCCCTTGAAAACCTTCCAGAAAAACAAAAAACAAAGCAAAACAAAAAAACCCAAGTTCCATCCACACCTTGCACCATGTACAAAAATTAACTCAAAATAGACATAAATATAAAACCTAAAACTATGAAACTTTTAGAAGAAAATATAGAAAATATTTGAATTGGGGTGAGGCAAAGTTTTCTTAAGTATGACACCAAAAGCATAATCCATAAGAGAAAAAAAAGATAAATTGAACTTTATCAAAATTAAAAACTTTATCAAAATTAAAAACTGCTCTTGAAAAGACCCTTTAATGACAAATGAAAAGTCAAGCCACAGACTAGAGAAAATATTTGCAAAGCGTGCATTTGAGAAAGGACATGGATCCTGAGTATGTGAAACTCAGTAAATAAGAAAACAAGCAACTTAATCATTTCTAATGGGCAAAAGAGTTGAACAAACACTTCACCAAAGAAAATATATGGAAGGCAAATAAACACATGAAAAGATGGCTGCTGCCATTATTCATTAAGGAAATAGAAATTAAAACCATCAGATACTAATACTTATTTGAATGGCTAAAATTAGAAAGACTGACTACAAAAACTGCTGATGAAGAGATGTAAGAACCGGAACTTTCATGCACTGTTGGTGGGAATGGAAAATGGTACAACCACTTTGGAAAACAGTTCGGAAATTTATTAGAAAGTTAGACATATGCTTCCATATGATTCAGTTATTCTTCTCTAAGGTGATTTACCCAGGAGAAAAGAACGCTACTTCTAAGCAAAGACCTGTACATGTATGTTCACTGCAGCTTTATTTGCAGGAGCCAAACCCTGGAAACAATCCAAGTATCCATAAACCAGAGTAAGTACTCTAGTAGCTGTTTTAGGGGGAAGTATTCCGATATCATTCATTTTATGGCCAGGTAGAAAAAAATGTCTAATTTTTTTTTTAGGCTTTCTGCATTGAGCACGGCAGTGAAGGATTTGGGAGTGACCCTCTCACTGAATGCCAGTGGCTTTCTCCTCCACCAGGCTTCTCTTTGCGCTTCAGAGGGACGAGATGAGCAGAGGTTGGAATGGGAAGGTGTGGAAAGGAATCTGGCCTCTCCTTTCAACTGCAGCTGGTTTTCCCCTGCATCACCATGAGGAACTGCCCTTTCAAAAACCAACCCATCTAATCAATATGAGAAAAACGTGCTCTTCATATTAGCATGAAGAACCTATATTTTGCAAAATAACCACACTGTCCTTACCACACTAAAGGTTCATACACCCTTTCCCGCTGTGGCTAACCTTCCAGAACTTCCTCATATCACATAACAACATAGAGTGTCCTGTCAATCTTGTTTCTCTCGATTGACCAGGTTTCTCCCACGACCATGCTGGGGATTAGGTGGAAGCAGATAGCGGGACTGGGGAAGGGATGTGCAGAGAGAAATTTCAGTCCATGTTGCCAAAAATACTGTCTTATAACTTAGGCCAAATCCCAACACACCACATATCAGCTGTGCGACCTTGGGCAAGCTCCTTAACTACTCTGAGCCTCAGTTTCTCCATCAACAAAATGGATTTAATAATGTTGGCCTTGCAGGGTTGGTGATGGGGTTATAAATAATCTGTATGTCACTTCTTCCCCAGGGTCTGGAGCTCATTTGGTGATAGATACTATCATCATTATTATTGCTCGTATGGATGTATGTACCATACAAATGCATATATTTACATTACAAATCAACTTCTTAATTGAATACAAAGCTGCAATCATACATTTTTTTAAATTAACTTGCTGTGCCAGAGAGGTAATAAAAGGAATGAAATCAGCACTTTTTTTTCAATATGCCTGTGATAAATTAGGCATCTATGTAAGTGCCTCTTTCCAAGGCTACAAATACTCCTGTCCCAAGCCTGTGGGTGAGCAGGGCCAGATGGAGAGGGTAGTCTATAAATTCTCCACTGCTCTGCCCTCATGCCCTTCTCAGAGAAGAGCCTGCTAGGGGTGTTTGCTCTTGAGTTGTATGATTATGACTCCAACCTTGCAGAACCTTGACACGGAGCAAAGGGTCTTGGGTTTCCATCAGGCAATGCCAGTGGGTCTTTTCCATCTGACATATTAATTCCAGTCTCTTCCTGTAAAGATAATTCATGTTCCTTGGCAGTGTTGTGGAACACACAATGCCGGGTGCCAGGAATCTCCTGCAAACTTCAGCAGGGCTGCATTGTAATGTGCCACTAGATTAATCCAGCCATCTCGAATGCGTTTTTAAAAAGCCAAAGGTCTTTCCCATGAATAACCTGGAGAGTATTTGAGCTTCATTATAATTTCTCTCTAATGGAGTTTGGGGAAATGAAATGGGAGTTATTAGTCAGATTTATAAGACTGTCTCCTAAGAAAATAGGGATGAAGAGAGGCTGACTTAGCAGACGAGATGCACTGGTGATCTACCTAGCCAAGGAGAAAGAGCTGGCCCACAGTTTGCAAAAACAAAAAATATCGTAACCCAACAATCATTTTGCCTGTGCTTTCAGCAAAGGGCTAGCTGTGCTTTCATAAACAGAGAAAGCACTGCACACACACTCCCAGTGGCCTCCTCTCCACCCTAAGAGACCGTCATGTTAATGATCCAAGTGCCGTGTGCATGAAAACTCTCCTGTTGGTATTTGGAGGATGGAAAACTACTTTATTCAAGTGCGGACACATCTTCAAGAGAGAGGGCACCCGGTATGGGAAAATGGCTGGCCAAGGCTCCCGAGGGAAGAGGGAGAAAATTCCAAGTGGAGTCAAGGGAGAACCTGCTGCCTGGGGAGAAACAGGACTGTGAGGCGGGACCGTGGGGGCTCTATGTAGCCAAAGGACATCCTGCAGACACTGGGCACCCTGGGAGGGAGAGGAACCGCAGGGCCTGCGGCGGGGGCTGTTTCCACTTGCACAGGGTGTGTCAATGGCCTCTGCATGGTTCTTAGATTGTAAGGAACTCGGGGCAGAGATATAGGCTACGAACAACAGGGACGCTGATATTCTTTTTAAGGAACTGCATGAGTTTGCCAGGGCTTCTCTAATAAAGTACTGCAGGCAGGTGGCTTAAACAACAGAAATCAATTTTCTCACCGTCCTGGAGCCTGGAAGACCAAGATCGAGGTGTCAGCAGGTCGTGAGGTTTGGTTGCTCCTAAGGCCTCTCTCCTCGGCTTTGCAGATGGCCACCTTCCTGCTGTGTCCTCACATGGCCTTTCCTTTGTGTGCCTGAATCCCTGATGTCTCTTCCTCTTCTTATAAGGACGCCAGTCATATTGGATTAGGGCCCATCCCAATGACCTCATTTTAACTTAAGTCCCTTTTTAAAGATCCTCTCTCCAAATACAGTCACATTCTGGGGTACCGAGGGTCAGGACTTCAACACGTGAATAGGGGTGGGGACATAATTCAGCTCATAACAGGAACTTTTAGAACTTTCATAATTATAACACTAATGTAAAGCCTCCATAGTTACTGTTTACTAGGTATCTACTGGGCTTCACCTACACCTAAGCTTCCAAACCCGCCTGTGAGGTAGGTAGCATTATTGCCCACACTTTAGAGATGGGGAAATGGAGGCACCCTATGGTTAAGCAACTTAGCTGGTTAGTGATTGGACTGAACCGAGGCCACTGCTGCCCCAGCCTGCACTTCTGATCACTACATCATTCTGCCTCTTCTCCTGTGTGTGTCACAGAAAAATGTGCAAATTCTAAAAGAAAAGGAAGAAAATAAAAGCCATCCACAATCCCACCTATCCAGGCATTATGTATAAATTTGGATTATGTTCCATATATTCAATTTTCCTGTCCTACTTTCCTCCTTGGCACTGGCTGATGTTCAGACGCTGCTTTGCTAATGGCACGGCCAAGGGAGAACTATGGGGCCTTAAAAACTGTGCCTGTGAAACATTCAAGGGCACGTAACAATGTTAAGGGCACAGTGTTGGATGTAAAAAGCAGGTTCTTTAACAATATGGGCAGAACGAGCCCAATTTAAAACAAAACAGAACAGTAATCACCAGAATGTGAATAGTAGGTCTCTGGCCAGTGGGACTACGGCTAATACTAATTTTCCTCCTGTATCACCTGTATTTATTTCCTATATTTTTCAAATGTACTATAATGAGCCTGTAGACACAACGACCTCTGAGAGCAGAAATGAAAGCAATAAATGTCATAAGAGAAAAATGTAACTGCGCCCACTCACAGCACCACGTGTCCAGTTCACTGACTTAGTCTCCATTCTGGAAGACTTCTCCATGTGCCCTCGGAAAGGAAAACAAAGGCAGCAGACAGAGGCTGTGAGGAAATCTATTGGAAACAACATCCTGAGTGAGAAAAGCGACAAAAGGGCCACCTCCCTAAAAGCAGCCCGAAGTGGCCATTCAAATAGTAAAAATGACGCAGGGGTTTGGAAACAAAGTCCCAGCTTTCAACCGGAGTTTCCTGAGCCAGAGAAAACAGCAAGCACAGAAGAGGAAGCCTGGGCTGCCCAGTGTCCCCAGGGGCCCCACTGCTGCCACCTATGCCAAGACTCCTGGGGGCCCAGCAGCTCCATTCTTCTCAACCCAGGTGGAGGGTCAGCCTCATGCCTCAGATGCCCCACCAGAACCAGACCAATGGTTGGCTTCCCTCCCAGCAGCCTGGGGCGGAGGGCAGGGGGGCACTGCCAAGCTTTTGTTGCTGGGATCCAGGCTGCACTTGCATGGGGACCCACCGCAGGCCTGAGATGGGGCTGGGCATGTGTCCCACCTCAGGCCACCTGCTTCCTGCCGGGCTGTGCAGCCGGGAGCCAGCGAGGCAGACACAATGGGCAAGACCCACGTCAGATTCTTAGGGGAAGAAAATTACTCTTTGTGGACTGAGAGATCAGGACAGGATATCTATAACTGTTTAAAGAAAAGCTCGGTCTGCAGCCCCCTCCCTAACCCAAGCACTTCCGAAATGTTGCGCAACACACCCGGCTCTTTAAATATCCAAACCCAGAATAAATGTGCATGCTGCATTTCCCCAAGCAACAGGGTCCACATGGCTGCCAGCTGAGTCACAGAGTCTCTAAGTGATAAGAGCTGGGGAGGTCCCTGGAGATCAAGTTCAGGCTAAGAGTAGAATCCCAGCGTGTGCAGGTACCTCACTGAGTGCCCTGGGCTGGCCGGGGCCTGCTGCGCCATCCTGCTTAGGCCATTGGGCCTCCAGGTGCTTTTCAATGAGATGCTGAGTCCAGAGAGATGAAAGAACTCAGCCTAAGTTACACAATTTTTTCCTGACGGAGCTGGGGCTAAAACCTGGCATCTGACTCCCATCTTCCTGGGTTCTCCCTGGCCCACTCTGAACATGTTAGGTGATGATTTGTTGTTGGGGGACTGTCCTGTGATGGTGGGGGGATTGCTCTGGATTGGAAGCTGTCGAATGTGCTTTCTTTAAGATCCCTCCAAATAGGTTTAGACAGGCATTTCTCTTAAGAGTTTTGGATTTTTACCTACTTGAACTATATCTATGGTTTCTTTTTGTTTTTCATTAAAAACGAGTATTTTTTGGCTGCTAGTAAAGATAACTTCTACCAGACCTCAAGATTTGAGACAGATACAAGCAGGGCTGATCTGGTTGGTGTGGGGGCACAGACCCAAAGCTCCCTCATGCACAGCCTCCCCCTACCCCGGTACCCACCCCTACCTGTCCTGGGACTCAGGGCTCTGAGCAGTGGTTTGCAAAGCACTGGACCAGTCGGGATCTTATGTACTTGCACATATCTGAGAATCCCTGCATCATCATTATGTGAGTTTGGATCATGGAGGAGACAACCCTAGGTTCCTACCCAATCCTCACCTTACTCTGCAGCACAGAGTGGCAAACAAGGATGAGAAGAGATCTGAGAGATGTGCTGAATTTAAATGCAACCAGAGGTCATTAGTGAAATGCAGCAGCCTGAGCCCAACATAAATCATTCTTGACTTCATCCAACAAAAATTCACTGAGCACTTACTATGTGCCAGCCCCAGTGCTGGGCACAGCAGATTATATGCAGAAGAGCAACTCGTGGTCTTCATCCTTAAGGAGGTTTGTATTCTATGTGAGAAAATCTGACATATAAATACAAAGAAACTTGTAACCACTGCAGGTACAATTTTGCTCAGAGATTTTTCAGCAAGAGCTATACTTTCCAGCAACAGTGATCAGCATGCCTTCATGGAAAAAGTGGCATTTGAAGAGTAGTATGATTTTGACAAGGCAGAGCTGGGAAAGGAGGGCAATTCAGAATGAGGAAGCAGCATGTGCAAAGGTCCAGAGGCCCTCTAGTTGCACAGGCTGGGACCTGTACAGCTCCAGGAAGCACATTTGGGCAGATGATGAAGGGAAGGGCATCCCCTGGAATCAGCCACATGGCAGCCCCACTGGAAAGCACAGGCGTGTTCAGAAAATCATGAGCTTGGCTAGACAGTGGGAGGGATCCGTGTGGAGCAGTAGACAGAGATCAGGAGCAAAGGTAGGTCGGGACCAGAGCATGGAGGTCATGGAAAGCCACATTTAATAGTCCATTTCTGTGGGTAATTTATAAGGAAATACATTTTGTTTCTTACAGTTTTGGAAGCTGGGAACTCCAAAGTCCAGGGAATACATCTGGTGAGGACCTCGCTGGTGGCAGCTCTACAGTGACACAGGGCATCACATGGCAGATGGCTGAACAAGAGAAACTACTCACTTGCTCATCAGAACCATGCTCATTACTCCATGAATGGCTCAATCCATTCACAAGGGCTCAGTCCACTCACAATCTAATCATCTCTTTAAGACCCCTCCTTTCAATTACCGTAATAGGATTTGCCACCCTCGACACAGTTATAGTGGGGATTAATACATGAACCTTTGGGGTACAACAGTTCAACCCATAGCACCATGCAAAGGCGCTGTGACTTCATTTGCACTCAGTGGGAGGTCGCTAAGGCTTTTTGAGCAGGTAAGTGACAACAAGGTGAAGCTTTAGGAAGCTCAGCCTAGCAATGGTATGACGCTGTAACGGAAGGAGAGAGACGGAAGGCCGGGACAGTGGGTGAAGTTACTGCCACAGGTGATGGGGCGCAGTATGGGTGGAGGTGGTGGGGGTAGAGGAGAAGGGATAGATGCAAGCAACAAAAATGTCACAGGAAAATCAGCCGGGCTTGACTAACAACTGGCTTTGGAGTTCAAAAGAGGGGAAGAGTCAGAGTGGACAGCAGCCAGGTCTGGGTGTCCAGGGAAGCAGTGGGTGCCTTCAGCCACAGGCTCCTGTGGCTATGGCGGGCATTTGAGAAGTTTGATTTAGGCCTAGGTGGCCTGAGATGTTAGAGAGAGAGTTAGTTCAAAGTACCAGCTCAACACCCCCAGCAGGGCCTTCCCTACGTCCCTGCACACACATGGGTAAAAGTCTTCTCTCAGTGCTGCTGGTGGAACAGTCTGCCTTTAAGGGAGGGTCATCAGTTCCAATAATACCCACACTACATCTCTCCATCAGATTTTCTTTCTTCCTCTTCTCCTCCCCAGGGAACACAGGACTCACATGTGAGAGAAAGCTGCAAATGAGACTTCCTTGTGGCAACCGTGGGCAACAATTAGAAGAGCAAGAAAGGGGAATTCCCCCCGGCCCCAGATTTTCCAGCCGGGCTGTGCTTGTCAGGGTAAACAGCAACGAAAAGAATCAGTTGCTGGTCCCTTGGAATATTATCATCTGAACAGTTGGTGGATATGAACTGTTTTTAAAACAGGCTATCAAAACAAACCCAGGGAGAACATCTGTGGGGCTGTGGGGCCAGCGAGCCGGCTGAGGAAGGAAACCGGTAACCCATCAGCCTCCCCATCAGGTGTCCTTCCAGGCGAGGGGACGTCCCAGTCCCAGAGATCTTGGGGGCGGGGGGGGGGGAGGTGTGGGGGAGGGGAGGAGGCAGCAACTGAGCAAAGGAAGGGCCTGGCATGCAAACGAACGCTAAGCAAGATACAGAAATACAACTTCTAAAAACAACGAGGCTTAGGTAACGCAGGACCTCAAGCCAGCAAGGGCAGGACTGGGCGGCTGCCCCTCCCACCGCAATCACTTTAGGGCCCGGGTAAATCTGGAGAGAAAACATCAGATGTTATTTATAGCCATAGGTTGAAATCTGTGTTATTTATTATGATGTTTATAAAAATAAGTTATAGGCGGCCTTTCCTTCCTTGCCTCTCCAGCCGTCCTGGAGAGGTTTTTATGTGCATACTTTTCTGCTTTGTTTAGCTTATTTTCCTTTTTAAAAAAATTAATGAATGAGGGCAAGGATAACAAATGTTTATTATTTAAAAGCTGGGATGGGACTAGGCCCAGGCACCTGAACTTCCTGGAGCGCAAACACAGCCCAACTAGGTGGTGGGTGCCCCCGGGGCAGGGGGGAGCTGTGTCCCCCGCAGTCCTTTCCTTCTTGTTGACCTGGGGCAGGGAACAGCTTTCAAAACAAAGTTCTTGAGAATGTCTTAGGGGGGTTTTGTTTGTGGTCTTTGTGTGTGGTGACTTTTTAAAGCAGAGAAAGGATTTTCAGAATTGCTTCCTTCCCTCTGTTCTGATCCCCTAAATGAACCTTATAAATGCTCCCCTGACTCTCTCTTCTGGAGTCTTCCCATTGCGCAGGGCACTTGCGTAAAAACCAGTCGTGCTCTATGACTTAAGAATAAGGGGGCAGGTTTGAAGTTTGGGGTGACAAGTTCAATTAAAGAAGTGAGTGGGGAATATTGAAAGCCCTCTTGGCTGCAGATCTAAGGCCACACTTTCTGATCAGGTTTATTAGTGGTAAATATGATATTTTGATCTTAAAAACAAAAACGACTAATTGCCCATGGGTTAGTGTGCCCACTGAAGACTGAAGGTGTAACAAAGGGGACAGGGATGGGAAATCTGGCGAGGCCTGTCATCCTAGAGGCCGGGCCCCGCGGCTCCTGGAACCATCTCCCTTCCCAGCTCTGCCTGTGTGGTGACCCAGAAGACAGGTGACCACCAACCACGGCCTCAGCCGACCTCTCTAAGCCACACATGCTCTCTCCTCGCCCAGAATGGAAAACCATGGCTTTGGGGTTCCCATGGCCCCGGTAAGGATGGGGAGCTCTCTAGCCAAAGCCGAGGGAGCAGTTTTGGAGACAGAATCCCGAAGTGCGAGAGGGCAGGAAGGGCCAGCCAGGACGTCCTCTCTGTGAGGCTGTCACTGCGTGGGGCCTCCCATGCAAAGTACAATGAAAATCTCACCTTACAGCAATCGCAGACTCTCCAGAGGAGCCCTTGCAAAGGCCAGGGTGCCTGTGCCACCTTAAGGAAATGCTGCCAACGTGGCAAGGGGTTTCTGGGGCTCTAGGTTGAGGTGGATGGAAATGCAGAGCGAAAGAGAAGTCCAAGGGCAGAAGCTGAGAGACGCAGTGGTTTGGTTTGTGGAGAGGAGGGAAGCGAATGGGGAGTAGTTTAAGGGGTAGAGCGAGTGCCTCAGATCAAAAGGTCTGAAAGGGACAGGGAAGACTCGAATGCAAAGAGAGTCTGGGGACTCTCTGGTGCTGAAGAGAACGTTTGCTGGAAAGAGCTCAGTAAATGATGGGGGGGTCCTCCTTCAGAAAACCGAGCACAGCAGCCCAGGCCTGGAGCTCTGCACAGACTCTGCACGTAGCACACCCTGGAACGTGTGGGCTGGAGCACCGGGATTCCTCGAGGGAGAAAAACCTAAGTCCGGATAACTTCCCATCCAGACTGCTGAGCACGGCCCTGCTGTCCTGGTGGAGGAGTGAGGAAAATTTTTGAGGGCTTCAGGCCACATAAGAGAAGCCATACGACTGGGAAAAATACAGAACGGTGTCTCTATTTCTCTCTTTTCGGTTTTTTGGTATGGTTATAAGAGTTGTCTACAAAATTGATAAAAGGACTAAATTAAATGTGGACTAGTAACAAGCAGAGTCATGGATGAATCTCACGGACTCGGCACTAAGTAGCCAGACACGAGTGAGTACTCAAGGTGCAATTCTTTTTACAGGAAGTTCAAAAGCAGACAAAACAGGAACACGGACCTATGGGTATGAAGGTCACATGAAGGAGCCAGCAGGGTGCTGGAATGTTCCATATCTCAGTCTGGATGGCAGTTACACAGCATGTAATGTGTAAAAAGTCATCAAGCTGTACAAGTAAGATCTATGCACTTTACTGCAGTCAATGCACCTCAATAAAAAATGTTTTACAGTGGGATGGTACATCTTATAGAAGTGTATTAGCTTCCTATTGCTGCTGTAACAAATTACCGCACATTTAGTGGCTTAAAACAACACAAACTTATTGACTTAGAGTTGTTTTTTTTTTCATTCAAAGTACTTTGACATTTACTTGTTCATATTTGTGGAGTACAGTGTGTTGTTTCAATATATGCATATACTGCACAACGATTCACTTGGGATGGATAGTATAGTTTTGTACCCATTAGTCCACCACTTTTTCTCCTCCCCTGTCTATCCTACCCCCTGTCCCAGCCTCTGGTAACCATTATTCTACTCTGTACTTCTATGAGAACACATTTTTTGTTTAAATTCCATATATGAATGAAATCATGCAGTATTTGGTTTTTTGTGCCTGACTTACTTCATTTAACATGATGGTTTCCAGTTCCATCCGTGTTGCTGCAAATGACAGGATATCATTTTTTTTATACATATAGCTGAGTAGTATTCCATTATGTGTATATACCACAGTTTTTTTTTATCCATTCATCATTGATGGACATTTAGGTTGATTCCATCTCTTGGCTGTTATGAACAGTGCTGTGATGAACATGGGAGTGCAGGTGTCTTTTTGATATATTGATTTCATTTCCTTTGGGTATATACCCATTAGTGGGACAACTGGATCATAAAGTAGATCTATTTTTAGTTCTCTGAGAAACCTCCATCTTGGTTTCCACATTGGCTGTACCAATTTACACTCCCAACAGCAATGTAGGAGAGTTCCTTTTTCTCTGCATTCTCACAGCATTTGTGATTTTTTTTGTATTGTTGATACTAGCCATTCTAACTAGAGTGAGATGATAACTCACTGTGGTTTTAATTTACATTTCCCAGATTATTATTGATGTTGGACATTTTTTCATGGGCCTGTTGTCCATTTGTATGTATTCTTTTGAGAAATGTCTGTTCAGGTACTTTTCCCATTTTTTAATTGGGTTATTTGTTTTTCTGCTGTTGAGTTATTTAAGTTCTTTATATATTCTGGATATTAGCTCCTTATCTGGTATGTAGTTTGCAGATAGTTTCTCCCATTCTGAAGGTTGTCTTTTTGCTTTGTTGATAGTGTCTCTTGCTGTGCAGAAGTTTTTAGTTTGATATAGTCCCACGTGAATTTTTTTTTTTTTTTTTTGCCTGTGCCTTTATAGTCTCTCTCAAAAAAGTGCTGCCCACTCCCATTTCGTGTAGTGTTTCCCCATGTTTTCTTCTAATAGTTTCATAGTTTCAGGTCTTAAATTTAGGACTTTGATCCATTTTGAGTTGAGTTTCGTGTCTGGTGAGAGATAGGGGTCTAGATTGAATCTTCTGCATGTTAATATCCAGTTTTCCCAGCACCATTTGTTGAAGAGGATGTTCTTTCCCCATTGCATATTTCTGGCACCTTTGTTGAAAATCAGTTGGCTGTTTAGTGCATGGATTTATTTTGGGGATCTCTATTCTATTCCATTGGTCAATTTACCTGTTTTTATGCCAGTACCATATTGTTTTGGTTACTATATCTTTACAGTATATTTTATATGTTGCCTCCAACTCTTAGAATGAGTTTGGAAGTATACTCTTCTCTTCAATTTTTTGGAAGAGTTTGGTATTAGTTCATTTTTAAATGCTTGGTAGAATTTGTCACTGAAGCCCTCTGGTCCTTCGGGTTTTTTTTTATTACTGCTTCAATCTCATTACTTTGTTATTGGTCTGTTTAAGTTTTCTAGTTCTTCATGATTCAACTTTGGTAAGTTGTGTGTGTCTAGGAATTTATCCATTTCTTCTAGATTTTCCAGTTTGCTTGCATATAGTTGTTCATAGTAGTCTCATGTTCCTTTGTATTTCTGTGGTATCAGTTGTAATATCTCCTTTTTCATTTCTAATCATATTTATTTTAGTCTTCTCACTTTTTTCTTTGTTAATCTAGCTAAAGTTTTATCAATTTTGTTTATCTTTTCAAAAAACCGACTGTTTCATTGATTTTTTTTGTATTTTTTAAAAATCTCTAATATATTTGTTTATGCTCTGATCTTTGTTATTTCTCCCCTTGTACTTGCTTGGAGTTTGGTTTCTTCTTGTTTTTCCAGCTCCATGAGGTGTAATGTTAGGTTGTTTATTTGGAGGTTTTTTTTTTTTTTTCTTTTTTGATGCAGGCATTTACTGCTACAAACTTCCCTCTTCCCTCAGTACTGCTTTTGCTGTGTCCCATAGATTCTTAGATTAGTATGCTGAGTTTTCATTTTCATTTGTCTCCAGGAATTTTTAAATTTCTTTTTGATTTCTTCTTTGACCCTTTCCTTATTTAGGAGCATATTGTTTAATTTCCATGTATTTGGGTGGTTTCGTATGTCCCTTTTGTTGTTGATTTCTAGCTTTATTCCATTGTGGCCAGACAAGGTAGTTGATATGATTTTTCTTTTTAAAAATTTGTTGAGACTTGTTTTGTGTCCTAACATATATTCTATTCTAAAGAATGTTCCATGTGCTACTGACAAGAATGCATGTTCTGCAGCTGTTGGATGAAATGTTCTGTAAATATTTGATAGGTCAAATCAGCCTATAGTAGAGATTAATTCTGATGGTTTCTGGTTAATTTTCTGTTGGGAAGATCTGTTTGTTGATGAAAGTGGGGTGTTAAAGTCCCCACCTATTATTGTGTTGGAGTCCCTCTCTCCCATTAGGTCCATCCAATAATAATTGCTTTGTATAACTGGGTTCTCCAGAGTTTGGTGTGTATACATTTAGAACTGTTATATCCTCTTGATGAATTGATCCCTGTATCATTATATAATATCCTTCCTTATCTTTTCTTACTTTCCTTGGCTTGAAGTCTATTTTATCTGATATAAGTATAGCTACTCCTGCTCTTTTTTGGTTTCCATTTGCATGAAATATCTTTTTCCATCCCTTCACTTTCAGACAGTGTATGTCTTTGCAGGTTAAGTAAGTTTCTTGTAAGCAGCATATTTTGGGTTCTTACTTTATAATCCAATAAGCCACTCTATCATTTAATTTGAACACTTAATCCATTTATACTTAGGGTTATTATTGAGATATATGGACTTGTTATGCCATTTTGCTATTTTTTTCTGATTGTTTTGTAGATCCTTTTTCTGATCTTACCATCTTCCTTTGTGCTTGAATGGATTTCTTTAGCTTTATATTTTGATTTCTCACTATTTATTTTTAGTATGTCTCTTCTAGGTGTTTATGTTATGGTTACCATGAGGCTTACAAAAAACATGTTATAGTTAGAAAAAATTATTTTAGACTAATAGTAACTTAACTTTGATATTTAAAGAAAAAGAAAAAACCAAAATCAACTCTATGCTTTGGTGCCATTCCTCCCACTGCCTCACTTTTTTGATATCTTGCTGTTTCAAATTACATCTTTTAATATTGCCTATCTCTTATATTGTTGTTGTTTATGTTTTGTCTTCTTAAGTTTATACTTCAGACTTTATACTGAGGATATAAGTGGTTTATTCACCACCCTTACAAGATTGCACTATTCGGAGGTTGTCTACATATTTGCCTTACTAATGAGTTTTATAGCTTCAGATTTTTTCTTGCTACTCTTTAGCTTTGTCTTCTTTCAGGTTGAAAAACTCCCTTTAGTATTTCTTGTAAGGAAGGTCTATTGTTGATGAATTCCCTTAGCTTTAGTTTGTCTGGGAAAGACTTTATTCCTCCTTCATATTTGAAGTTTAGTTTTGCCAGATACAGAATTCTTGGCTGACAGTCTTTTTTCCTTCAGTGCTCTGAATATATCATATCATTCTCTTCTGGCTTGTAGAGTTTCTACTGAGAAATCCACTGAGAGACATATTGGGGCTGTGTTGAATGTTACATGTTTCTTTTCTCTTGTACTTTCAGTATTCTCTCTTTGTCTTTGGTTTTTAACAATTTGATTATGATGTGTCTTTGGGTGTTCCTCTTTGGATTGAATTTGATTGGTGTCCTCTGAACTTCTTGTATCCAAATACTGTCATCTTTCTACATACTTGGGAAAGTTTCAGTCATTATTTCTTTAAGTCTCTTCCTTTTTCCTCTCCTTCAGATATGCCTTTGCTTGAGGGACTCCCATATTTGCTGTATTTCTATTTTGTTTTTTCTTATTCTTTTTTCTTTTTGCTATTCTGATTGGATAGTTTAATGTGTTCTATGTTCAAGCTCACTGATTCTTTCCTCAGTTTGATTAAGTTTGCTGCTAGAGCTTTCTATTGAGTTTTTCAATTCAGATAATGTATTCTTTGTTTCTGGGATTTCTATATTTTTAATTGGATTGTTATCCAGATATAATTTAATTTTCTATCTGTACTTTCTTATGACTCCCTGAACATCCTTCAGAGGGTTATTCTGAATTCTCTGTTAGAAATTTCATAGATCTGCTGTTCCTCTGGATCTATTGCTAGTGCTTTGTTTGTTTCTTTTGGTGGCAACATATTTCTCTATTGATGCCTGGTCATTTGAGGACACTGCTACCTATTTTAGGTTTTATAGGTGTTCTTTGGTTGCATCAGACCTTTGCTAGTTAATACCAGAGCTTCATCTCTGGTCTATGGGGCTTTCTCCCATTCTGTGATTGGTTAAAAGCTACCACCACCAGTTAGACTCTGCACTGGAACTAATATGCTGTTCCGTGGTTAATTCCCAAATTGGGGGAATTTCTTGTGAGGACTAGAACTTGAGCTCTGTGCTTGAGCTAAATTGCTATTTTGCTGCTGATTCTCTGGAGAAGGCTGTGCGTGTGTATGTGTGTGTGTGCATGCGTGCATGCATGTGTGGATAGGATTTTGATTGTTGGCACTAATCACTTCCATGTCTGGACTGTGTGGAAATTCTGGCACAGGCCTGTCTTTCCTGCAGGTTGCATCCCTACAGTTCTATCACCCTAACCAATTTCCACTAAGACCAGCTGCCCATGCTGACCCCAATATTCCTCCAGCAGGCCAGCCTTTTGCCTGTACTCGGACCACTTCCCATGGGCAGGCCATGTATTCGCACCTTGCAATAACTCACTGACCTCTGGGCGGCTCTTTTCTCCTTACAGCCATGGTAGTTCACTCCCATGTGGGCCCAGAAGAATCCTGCCAGTGGTCTTTATGGTCTATGGGCTGGTGTGGTACACTCCAAAGCTTTCCTGTCCTTTGCAGACTCAAAGCAGTTCACACAAAGGGTGCTGCTGCAGTTTTTTCCAGCTTCAATCCATGTGCTGCAGCCATCTCCTGCCTCGTACCAGGGTGGTTCAGAAGTGACCAGGGCTCAGAATGATTGGTACCATCTCTACACCCTCTCATCATGGCCTCACATGACTTCACAAACTCCACAAGTCTCTCCTCTTCCCCCAGCTCCAGTGGTTCCAGATAGGCAGTCTTTGCTTGTTAATAGTTGTAAATTGGCTACTAGTGGGGAGGAACCATGCTGGGAATCATCCATTCCACCATCTTGATGATGTCACTTTTCCCTAATTTATAGTTCTAGAGGACTGAAGTCTAACATTAATATGTTGGCAGGGCCATGTTCCTTCTGGAGGCTTCAGGAGAGGATCCATTTTCTTGCCCTTTTCAACTTCTGGAAGTCACCTTCCCTCTTTGGCTCATGGCCCCTTCCTCGATTCACTTCAGCCTCTTGCTTCTGTTATCACATCACCTACTACTGTGTCTTTGGTCCTCCTGTCTCTCTTTTACAAGGACCCTTGTGACAACTTTGGGCCCACCCAGGTAATACAGAATAATCTTCCCATCTACAAATCCTTAATTTGACTGTATCTGCAAAGTCCCTTTTGCCATGTAAATAAACATTCACAATTCTGGCATGAGGATGTGGATATCTTTGGGGGCCATTATTCAGTCTATCACAATAAGGTTATATGAAGGTCAAGTTCTTCATATAGGCAGAGTGCCCCTTTCCAGACCAAATCAGATCAACAGAGTATTAAAATAATGTCAGTTGCTGTTGGAACACACCAGCCCCCAAATCTCCATTGCTTTACACAATAAACAGAGGTTCTTAATCTCAGTCCAGCATCCTCAAAGGACTCTTGGATAGAATTCATGGGATCTATGAACTTAGATGGGAAAAAAATTCATCTTTATTTTCTCTAAACTTAGCATCTTTAATAATAAATGTAGTCAATAAATCACATTAGTAGTGGCAGTACATGTAATGCTATCACCAATAGAAATCACAGGTATTTTCACATCAAGTTAGAGTGGTTGCATCTATATCAAAGAATCACTTATACTTATCACTACTGCAAAAATATGGTGGTTATTAAACCTTCCACTATATCTTGTTATTTAATAATAGATTAATAAAGAGGTACATTATCATGATTTTTAATTTTGATAATCATATTTCAGTACATATTTAGTCTAGCATTTTATTTTGTCCATTTAAAAACATTTTTGAGAAGAAGTCTGTATGTAGGTTTTGCCAAAGTGACAAAGTGGTCCATTGTATAACACATGCACACACAAAACAGATTAAAAATCCTCTAAAATATGCATTTCCTTTTTGCTCTTGTAAGTTCTGATGCAGATTGGATGGCCCTCCTGTGCTGAAGCTACCCTGTCAGGAGCATGTAGCCTCCAAGGGACCCCAGTGGGGCTCACTAGGGCTCTGTCCCAGCTTCCAGCCTCCAGAGCAAAAACCCTTCCCCAGGCTCTCTGAAGGATGGAGGATTTCTCCTTCAGAACACAACCTTGGGGCAGAGATTCCTCAATTCTTCAGGGAAAGATTTATGGAACACATGCCCAGTTAATAATTTAGGTAACAAAGTTATTTTCCTAGGTTTCTTCAGGGTGCGAGGCTGAAGGGATGGCTGATAGGCACAGAGCCTAATCATTTGACTAGCTTGTGAGCTAAGCTAATTCTAATTCTGCCCTTACTTATCCCCCCATACCATGCTGGGACCCCCTCACTCTTTCTCCTTGACCATGAAAGAAGCAAGATTCTTCAGCTTGTTGGCTGCTACTGCTCTGCAGTTGTTGCTGTTTCTCTTTGGGTCTTACTGGTTAATTCAGCTGGGATACCCTGACTCTCTCAGAGCTTGCCCACCATGCCTCCCGCCCCCAGCCAGCTCCCTGGGCTGGCCCCCTTCTCCCTGGGTCCAGAACCCCTGGGGTATTTGCTCCCTGGGTCCATAACCCCTACCTGCTGATCCTGGCTCTTCTACACCCTCACTTTCACTCTCCCTGCTCATCACACCTGGATGGCATCCCTCCACCCATGCTTCCTGCCCCACGACTCCGCCTTTGACCCCCAAGATGCTCTTCCATCAGAGTTGGTGGTTGCTATGGTTTGAATGTGTCCCCCCAAAAGCATGTGGTGAAAACTTGATCCCCAATGCAATGAGAGGTGGGGCATATTGAGAGGTGGTTAGGTCATGAGGACTCTGCCCTCGTGAGTGGGTTAATGTTGTTATTACAGGAGTGGGTTTCTTATAAAAGGGTGAGTTCGGTCCCCTCTCTCTCTCTTACCCTCTCTCCTTCCACCACAGGATGACACAGCAAGAAGCTCCCCCTGCCCCAGATGCCAGGACCCTGATATTGGACTTCCTAGCCTCAAGAACTGTGAGAAATAAATTTCTTTTCTTTATAAGGTACCTAGTCTCTGGTATTCTGTAATAGCAGCATAAAACAGTGGCCCTGCCTCATCCGGTTGTGGCTGTCCATCCACTTGAGGGGAGGGACTGGAGACTCCATCTGGGTCATTCACTGGTCACACACCTTCTGCCCTTATTCTCATCTTTGAGTCTTCTTCCAGGTTCTCCTTCCCGTAAAGGCCTGTGGTCCTTTAGTAGAACCAGAAAAAGGAATGCTTTTCCTACTCACAACCATGGCTCCGGGATCCCAATGGGGAGTGCGCAGAAACTGCTGGAGCCAGTCCAACCTTTGTCCGCGACCCTGGGCTGCCACAGTCATGTGGGTAAGAATGTACAAAAGGTCCTGCTGTCTCACACCAGGTAAACCTGGGCTTTGCCCTCTCCTCCTCTGTGTGAGCTCACAGAGCACCCACTTCTCTGAGTCCTCACTAATGATGCCTCTTGGGCTCCTGCTCCCCGTGCCAGGCACCCCATGGTGCTGCCAAGTGACATACGGTTTATCAAGGGTAACTGCTCCTCGTGAACTTTATTGCCTCTAAAACCAGCAGAAACTCTTTGCTGGTCTAACAGCTGTGCCAGCACCTGGAGACGAATGTGCTCCAGAAACAGAGCTGCCAGCGCACACCTCCCCAGCCCATTTTTCACGTGTCCCTGGTGGCCAACCTGTGGCACACTTTGACAGTGCATTTGCTAGCACACTTCAAAACTCCCAGGTTTCAAGTCAATTGTGTTTCTTTCCTTTCCTCCCGTGAGGCTCCGCGTGACTTCCCACCTAGATATTTTCCATGACTTTGCTGCACTTTTCTGTATTTCTTAATTGTGCAAAGTAAACCCAGAGGCAGGAGATGCCTCCATTGTGGCCTGCAGGCCTTCTGGGGCTGGTAGGTTGCACACCTCTGCAGGAGAGATGGAAGGATCTGTGCAGTGGTGGGAGCCTCCGAGACCAACGCTCAGGAAAATGGAAACGGGAGTGCATCCAATTCCTAGGGCTGTCCTAGCAAAGTGGCTGAAAATAACAGAAACTGCCTCACAGTTCTTCTGTAGGCCACAAGTCTGAAATCAAGATGTGGGCAGGGTTGAGTCCTTTTTGCAGCTTTTTGGGAGACTCTGTTCCATGACTCTTCTGGCCTCTGGTGGTTCTCACAATCCATGGTTTTCCTTGGCTTAGAGCAGCATCACCCTGATCCCTGCATCCGCCATCACATGGCATTCTCCCTGTGTCTCTGTGTCCAAACTTTCCTCTTCTTATAAGGACACTAGTTATATTGGATTTAGGGTCCATCCTAATCTAGTATAACCTCATCTTAACTTGACTGCACCCGCAATGACCCTATTCCCAAATAAGGTCAAATGCACAGATGCCGGTGGAATTTGGGGGACGGTATTCAACCCAGCATAGGCAGGAAGGGCAGGAGGAGAGTAGAAAGGAAAAGGGGAAAAGAGGGAGAGAGAGGGTGAGTGGGGAAAGGGTGAGGAGGAAGGCAGACAAATGAGACCAGGATGGCAGAAAGGTGTGGGGCACAGGGAAGAAAACATGAGGGACAGAGAAAACAAGGGGAAGAAAGGCAACTCACATTTATTCCACTTTTGCTGGGGGCCAGGGGTGTGCCAGGAGCCACCATTCATTCATTCATTCGTTCATTCATCAGATATGCTTTGAAGCATTTTCAATGTGCCAAACCTTTAATGAGCACTGGTCACATGATGGAACAAAACAGAGGACGATTCCTACCCTCCCATGGTCACATGCACCAGACAGGGTGGAGCACTAAGGACGTCAGCTCACTTAATTCTCACAGCTACTCTGAGAGGCTTGGAAGAGATCACTGAATTGTTCAAGGTCCCATGGCCAGTAAATGGTCAAAGGAGTGTTTGGATAATGATTTTCCTGGCTTGGACTTCCAAACCAATGGAGAAAAGAAAAGCCTTGTGCTTTGAGAGGGTCATGGAGGGAAGTGCCTGACATTCTCATGTAAGTGGTACCAAGACAAAGGCCCCCTGCCCTTTCCCTGAAGAGAGAAGGAGCCGCCCGCTCTCACACCTGCTCCAGGTGCTCTCTCAGCAGCCGCCTCCGACAGAGATGCCCTGAAACAGCAGTGGCTCCACTCCAGCCGGGAGTCCCCTCCCCTTCCCCACCAGCCCTCAGGCCTTCTGAGCATCTATCCTGCTCCAGCTTCTTGCCTAGTCCTAGATAGCCACAGTCTCCTCCTAACTGGTCCCCCTGCAGCCCTTCCCCATCAGTAGCCAGGATGTGCTCCTGAAAATATGTCTGATTATTTCATTCTAACAAACCGACTCTTATATACATTGAGACTTTAAAAATTTTGTTTGGCTTTCTCTTTGCAACAGGCTTTTCTCAGTCTGGCTCTAACCTACCTTTGACAGCCTGGAGTCTACACTCCTCCACAGGCCACCCCCACATGTGTACACATACATGTGCACATACACATACACACATATGTACCCCACGCTCTAACCATGCCTGACTATTCACTCCCGCACATAGTTATGTACAGACTGCTGGTGTTTGCACTTGGGATATGACACTGACACCTGGTACCATCTCGTAAACCTCCCATGTATATGTTTCTGCACTTTGCCTCCAATCATTCCCTCTGCTGAGCATGTCTGCCTTTTAGCCTAACATAGTCTTATTATCCCTTTTCTTCAAGTCCTGGCTCAACAGCACCTCTTCCTTGCAACCTGCTTCCCAGGCAGAGTGAGTACCTGATGTGTCTTCACTCCCCCCACGTAGGGACATGACAGCTCCTGCAGGTGGGAGCCATGCATCTCTAACCTCCTGCAGCCCATGGCTGGTACCGAGGCCCATGTGCTTAATGCATGAGTGAATGATTGAACGTCCCAGCAGTGTTCTGGCACTCTCAAGACTGGTCTGTCTCCCCCAGGAAGCCCCAGTCACCAGAGCCCCTGAGCTGTGCACGGCCAGAGGTAACAGCTTTGGTGTCTGTCCATCAAGCCCCAGGAGCAGCCAGGTGGCACCCCAGGAAAGCAGGAGCTGCTTTGTCTCCTGTCATTGCTACCAAAACTCACAACTCAAAATGGATAATAACCAAAGAAACCTGGCTTTCCTTATGACATTCCTTACCCTTTGAGGAAAAGAGAAAAAGCCAAAGTTAGGGAGAGACTCACCTGACAAGACCCCCACTGGTCCACCCCTGCCCCACCATCTGGGGCCACGCTTGTCCCTCCCCAGTCTGCCTCTCTCGGGGATGAGGTCGTGGGGGCGGCTCACTCCCAGTGGGTCACTGGACTTCCCTGGGGTGTGGGGAAAAGAATCAGAGCAGAGGGCATTCTCGCTTCTGGCTGGGGTGTGGTGTAGGGGTGGTTTGCCCTTTTCCTCCTTCCCTGTTGGAAGAAACATTTGCAGTTCAGGGACTTTTGCAAAAATGCAACATGCAACCCTAGGAGCAATTTTATTTCTTAGAGGATTCCAGCTTGGCTTAGAGGGGTACACCCCTCCTCCAGTTAAATGAACCAAGTATTTGGGAAATCACCTCACAGAGTCATGCCACCAACACCAAATTAGAGCCATCTGTACAGATAAAACAGTTAGGCGCTGTTGTGCAAAGCGGCCCGAGATGTGTAGCTCATTCAGTCTCAGAGCAGGCACTTTATTCCTGTTTCCTTTATTCCCCCCCCACACAGAAGAAGGCTCAGTCAGTGCGTAGGAAACAGGAAGGAACCCGTTGTTTTAAATAGCAGACAGCAGAGAATTGACTCATTATGGTCTGTTCATTCAGCAAGTGACAGCCAGAAGGCGGCTGGCTCGACCCCCACATTCCCGAGATTCGGGTCAAGGGGCATGGCCAGGGGTCTCTCACAGAGGGTCTGGGAGAATCCAATTCAAGCCCTTTCAAAGGGAATTAGTGAAGCCCTGGGTTTCTATCTTACTAGGGACTTTACGACACTGGTATCTTTTAAAAAAAAAACAGACAAAAACAAAAGCTACGGTAAAAACCTACAAGAATACCTGGAAGTCAGACAACATCCTGTGTTTCCCTTCCCTACCCTGATTTATTCCAAGTAGGACAAACACAATTTCAAGCCTCCTTTCTTATCTTGGCAAAAGCCTGTTTTCCCTTTTCTGGGGTCTAGAGCAGTTGGCCAGGGACATGAGGTAGCAGGAGGGGGTGACATCTGCCGGGACAGACGGCCCCGCACAAAGGCAATTTCATGCCGGGAAAAGGTGGCCCCACAGTGCTGTTGGGCCCAGGAGCCCAAGGGTTAATCTGTCTCACATTCATCATTGTGACAGCCAAGCACACAAATTAGTCCTGCCCGAAGCTGTCTCGACCTCTGAATTTAATTTTTTAAAAGGGCCTTGTATTGTTTCTGATGGTCAGATTGGAATCTGGGTGTCAGGATGGAACCCAAGGGAGATGGGAGGGTACGGCCTTCATGTCCTGCAGCTCCCATCGCCACTATTGTCCTGTGTCTTCTTTGTCACAGCAGACCCAGGGCCACCTAATTTCCAACAGAGGAGCCTGGCCTTGAAACTGACCTGCATAAGTCTCCCTCCAAGCCTGTCCAGCTGTGAACACCCCCATAAGTCCCCCCCTGAGCCTGTCCAGCTGTGAACACCCCCAGCCTCGTACTCATGTGATGTCCCTACCATGCTGGCCCTGCACTTTTCAGACAATGATTGATCCCCAAGGAAGGGCCCTGAGTATTGCACGCCCAAACCTGGCTATGTCTTCCATAGCACATGAGGTCATTGGGCTCGTCTTTTGACCCAACACCGGTGATCAAATCGTCTTCTCTGGAGCATTAACATTACTCCAAGTGTTAGTCTAACCCTGGACATTCAGGGCAGCAGAGTGTGCAGCATCTCCCTGTGGAAATCTTGCCCTGCCATTGCCCATTTACAGAATCACACCAAACAATCAGGGTTCTCAATAGAAGCAGGAGGTGATCCTGGAGATTAGGAAGGGGACAGCCTACCACTTTTTCATTTCTTCAAAGCCATTTTGTGTGCCTACAGGTGTCAGTATAAGCCAAAGAATGTGTCTTGTTGCAGATGAAAAGTTAGAGTAACCAAATAATTTATTGTCTAAATCTGGACACTGGTGAGAGAGAAAAAGAGAGCTATTAATAATTATGCCAGAACAACAGGTGTAAATGGTGGCTGTCCCAGGCAAACTGGGAAATATGTTCATGCTATGAACTGTGAGCTCTAAATTGGTGCAGGCTGCAGTGCTGGGCATCCATATGGTTTATTTATAACATCCAAGTGACCCTAGGTCGAACAAGGGAGAGGGGGTTGAGGGGGGTAAGGGAAGTGGCTGTCAGCAACCACGCCTGTCAGAGGCCATATGGGGTTGGGAGTGGGAAGAAAAGGTTCAGTGCCTCCCAGAAAAAGCTGGCTCTGCTACAAACTTGAGGAAAGTCGGGTCCTTTTTCTCGTCTGAGCTACTAGCTGCAAAAGACAGCAGAGTCCTGAGTCCTGAGGTTGAGATTCTAGGTCCACTCGCTTCCCACTGGCCTCTGTGAGTCCATCAGAAGATAGGACCTCGGGTCTGCAACACTCCTGTCAAAAGGTCCAAGCAGAGGTGTTATCCTTCATCCCTCCCTACAGACAGGGACAGACACGCTGCTGTAGATCTTCTCCCCAACTGAGCAAGTCTGGATCAGAAGCCACTTCCTTCGAGGCCCCACTCATTTACCCCAGCCAGCCAGCAGTTTTGTAAAAGATAGCTAACTTCATCTACTTCCAGGGGCAAAATAATCTGAAGTCATCTACTTTAATTTTTCTCTCCTCAGACCCCAAATAATAAAAAAAGTTCTTAACTATTTGATGGAAAGTTCTTTATTCACTTAAAAGTTATCCCCTTCTAGGGTAGAAACATTCAACTGACCTACCAAATAGTCTTTTATAAAAAATCTTACCCTTAACTTCTAAGTAAAAGTTATATTAAAATTACATTGAAATGATCCAGAGTAGTTACAAAGATAAAATCCAGAAACAAGTTACTCTGGACAGAGGATTCCAGAAAACTCCTTCATATATCACAACAAATCACTTGAAAGAGGAAAAATATTCTCTGTGTAACCATTAAAAAAATGCATTCTTATATAAATTGGACTGAATGATAGACTAACACTTAAAATCAGTTTTTCTTTGGAGTCAGTTCTCTCATTTTTACTCTTTCATTTTCCCTGGGTAAAGATATCATTAGTGACTCACTCACTTACTAAACTGTGATCTCCCAAAAGACAAGGGTTTTCTTTGTTCATATTTTTGTTTCCAGAACAGCGTTTATTAAATATTTGATAAATATGTAAATAAAACGTCATACTAAGCATAAAATTAGACAATAAATTTCTCTAAACCTTCAATATTAACTGAAAAGCAACACCTAATAATTTTCTAATAATAAAATCTAATAATAATAAGTTTCAGAGTTACGTCTAAAACAAAGTGGCCCAAAAGTGCTAAATATGAGAGGATTGTGGCAGTGAAAAATAAGAGAAAGCATAAGCAAAGAGAAAAGAGAATTGGCAATGTTAATATAGCAGAAGAAGTAGAATTTAAAACATCATCAAATCGAATAACACTTTTACATTTTCAAAGATGAAATCAACTGGGTTTGCCAAAAAATTATTTATTTTGTGGATTTTCGTTTACTTGTTTGTTTTTGTTTGTTCAGGGGTATGCCTAAAAACCATTTTGGGATTTATTTATTTAATCCATTGCTTTGTGAGCAAAACAATTTGAAATATGTACTTAGCCAAATATGGCCACAAATTACAAGAAGTAAAAACACCTAGAAATACAAAAAATACTGACAGAGACACAATTGCTATGGGATGTTTTCATGGATCTATGATGTACCAATAGCAGTTAAAGTATAAGATAGAATATTTGGACAGTAATGATCATTAATTCTATTATGTTGAGTTTTGCTTTTGATTAGGACATAAAAAGTTACAGGAAATTCACACTCTCATCTTAACTAAAACAACGTGAATAAGCTACAAAATGATAGTTCTTCTGAACCAATAAGACAGACAAGGACACAAAGTAACCTGAATGAATTCAGCTCCCCAAGGCAACCAGCTGTCTGTAGGAGATAAGATACCTCCAGTGCTCTCACCCTTCATCTCTGCTAAAGTGTAGAAAGAATCTCTCACAGGTGAAGATAAGGAGCAACCAGCTGAAATTTTTGAAAAACTTTTAACAACTGTGTATGGACTGTCACGAGCGATTACAATTCCAAGGAGTCCCAGGCATGGATTCAGGCCATTTCCATCCACCCATGCTTTGCCCAGATTTCAATGAGTTCTCAGGAGCAGTATGTCACAGACTGAGGCAAGGCAGGAGAGCTGGGAGAGATTCCACCTGAGATGTGTGGGTCCTCCACCAAGTTCAAGGAAGCCACCTATGCAGGTAGGGGAGCAGAGTAGGAAAGCTGAGAAAAATCAGTATGAGGCACTTGGAATTTCAGCTACCAAGAGATAAAGGCAGGGAAGGACAGCTGAGAGAAATTCTTCTAGGAATTACAGGCATACAGAGATCTCCCTAGGTACAGAAAGCCTAGAGCAAAACCAGAAAGCAAAGAGAACTTCCCAGAACTCAAAACGCTGGTAGTCAGGCTGTAAAGCAGAGAGAGATCTCCTATGGCTCAGAAAGCTGACAGCTCAGTGGTAAAGAACAAATTCTCCAGAATGTTACCAGTACTTACACTGCCAAGGCCCAGAGAAGAGAAAGTCGTTACTATACTCTCAAAACATTTGCACTGAATGGCCAACCAAATCCAAACAAAGTTGCATATTGCTTCATTCCACAGTATGATGCACATTGAAAATATTCGTGCTCTATTTTCTGGTAATCTGAAAATTGTCACAAATGTAGTTGTTAAAATCGTTCGAATTTAAATTCAAAGGTCATGAATATATATAATCAAAGGCTATAAATCATTGCTAATTATAAAAGACAATGGATTCAAGAATCTTATGTTTTTTACTAATGCTCCCTCTTGTTGTGGAAGACCTTTACAAAGATTTGCTATATTGTTAACTCCAAATCAAGATTTTTTAGAAACAGAAAGAAACAAAGATGAAAAATGGCAGTGTGATTTATGTTTTCTTGATTATTTCACATTGCATAAAAATAAACAGAATTCGAAGCTCCAAGAAAAGAAAAACTTATTTGTAACCTAACTATGAAAGTATGAGAATTTATGTTAAAATCAAAACCAAAATACAAGTCAATAATAATGATTTTACAGCCCCTCCAGCTAGAAGCAGACAAGAGAGCAAGCCCAGGGTCCTAGTCAGGAGCCAAGGGCAGAACCCCCACCCAGGAGCAGACAAGAGGGCATGCCGAAAACACCACTTCCATGTGGGTGGTCCACCAAAGCCACCACCACAACCATGGCTGCCACAAAAGCAGCTTGATGCCCCAGCAGTAGCCACAGCCACCATGTAGGCATCCCACCAGACACTTGACTGCATTCACACAAGGATTGTCACCAGCAGAGAACAGAAAAAGAAGAGGACATCTCTCTCCTCAAAGCCCACTCCAGAGTAAGAGAAGAAGCAACTGCTCTACCAGATTTCCAGACATCACTATAGACATACTAGAAATACAAAAACCCAAGAAAATATGATACCATCAAAATAATACAGTAATTCTCAAATACTGGACCCTATAGAGCAAAAAATTCTTGAGATGACTGAAAAGGAATTCAGATCAACAATCATGAGGAATCTCACTGAGATATGAGAAGACTCAGTTAGACAACATAATGAAACAGGAAAAAGTACAGGATGTGAAGGAGGAAATTTACAAAGGGATTAATACCTTTAAAAAGAATGTAGCAGAACTCATGGAACTAAAAGATTTCATTCAATGAAATAAAAAACACAATGGAGAGCTTAAGCAGCAGGCTAGAACAAGCAGAAGAAAGAATTTTTGATCTTGAAGATAGTCTTTTGAAATAACCCAGGTGGACAAAAAGAAAAATGAATTTGTAAAAAATAAAGAAAATCTAAGACAGCTAGCAGACAACTTTAAGCACACAAATATTCGAATCATGTGTATTCCAGAAGGAGAGGAGAAAAGAAAAGGCATGGAAAACCTATGCGATGAAGTAATAACAGAAAACTTCCCAGGTATAGGGAGAGACATGGACCTTCAGATCCAGGGGACTCAAAGATCCCCAAACAGATTCAACCCCAAAAGATCCTCTCCAGGACACATTATAGTCAAACTGGCAAAGCTCAAAGACAAAGAGAGAATCTAAAAAGGAGCAAGAGAAAAGCAGCAAGTCACCTATTATGGAGCCCCTATCAGACTAACAGCAGACTTCTCAACAGAAACTCTATAGACCAGAAGAAAATGGGATGATATATTCAAAATACTAAAAGATAAAAAACACCTGCCAGCCAAGCATACTGTACCCAGCAAGGCTATCCTTCAGAAATGAGGGAAAAATAGTGTATTTTCCAGACAAACAAAAACTGCAGGTGTTCACCACCACATGATCAGATCTACGAGAAAACCTCAGGGAAATCCTGCACCTGGAATCCAAAAAATGATAATCACTACGATGAATACACAAGAAAGAACAAAACCACTGGTAGAACAAAAATGCAAATGAGAAAAAGAAAGAAACTAAATCTTACCAGCACAGAAAAACAAAATGACAATGTAAGAATGCAACTGCTTTATTTCTGATTTTAGTAATTTCAGTCTTCTCTCTTTCTCTCTTGGTCAGTCTGAATAAAGGTTTGCTAAAAAAAAAGAAAAAAATGATTTTACAAATTTTTTTCCAGCATAAATCAATAAACCCAAGATTTTAATTGTAATCATCGATATTATGTAAATTAGTTGCAAAAAGTACAAGAAAAATTTGAAGAACATTTTTCTGAAACTGATATTTTAGAGTTGCTTTTTAATTTATGAAATACTAATTTTGAATTTGATAATACTGAGTTGACACAAGACTTAGTGAATTTACTTAATTGGATAGACATAGTTTGAAACTAATATAGTTTTGCTTCAAAGACAAATCAGTTATTCTAAAGAGCCAATGTGGATGTGAACATCAATAGAATATGATTTTTTGTTACTTCAGAAATTGGAAAACATTTAAGTATGCTTGGAAAACAGAGGTATATGAAATTCCTTTTTTTACAAAAATTTTATGAAATCTATGTACTGATTACATATTGGCAATGAAAATTTAGTTCCCATATAAAATGTGTTGTAGACTGTAAGTGTAGTACACACATCTCAAAACTTAGTATGATTTCAAAAACTGAGTATGATATGAAAAAATGCTCAACATCACTAATCATCAGGGAAATGTAAATCAAAAACACATTCAGATATCATCTCACCATAGTTAGAAAGGCTATTATCAAAAAGATAGAGAATAACCAATGATGGCAAGGATGAGGAGAAAGGGGACCCTTCTACACTGTTGGTGGGACTGTAAATTAGTGCAGCCACTATGCAAAACAGTATAGAGTTTTCTCAAACAATCACAGATAGAACTACCATACAAGCCAGCAGTCCCACTACTGGGTACACACCCAAAGTGATGGAAATCATCACATCGAAGAGATACCTGCTCTCCCATGTTTATTACAGCTCTATTTACAATAGCCAATATATGGAAGCAACCCAAATGTCCATCAACAGATGAGTGGACAAGGAAAATGTGGTACATCTACACAGTGGAATACTACTCAGCCACAAACAAGAATGAAATTCTGCCATTTGCAGCAACATGAATGAGTTTAGAGAAAATTATGTTAAGTGAAACAAGCCAGACAGAGAAAGAGAAATACCTCATGTCCTCACTCATAAGTGGGAGCTAAAAAAATAAATAAATACAAAGAAAGAAAGAAAAAGAAAGGAAAGAAAGAAAGAAAGAAAGAAAGAAAGAAAGAAAGAAAGAAAGAAAGAAAGAAAGAAAGAAAGAAAAGGAAGAACCATAATAATACATTGAACTTTGAGGAGAGGACAGAACTGTGGTTACTAGAAGTAAGACAAGGAGAGAGGGAGAGGGGATAATAAGAAATTGGTTAATGGACACCAATAATGATTACATTTCGTAAGAATGAATATACTAATTATACTGATTTGATCATCACATATTGCACACAGGTATCGATATTCAACTCTGTACCCCACAAATATGTATAGTCAATTATGTTTCAATTTAAAAATATTAAGTTTTTTAAAACTTAGTATGAAAAAGAATGTAAAACATCTCATTAATATTTTTTTACTATTATTTGTTGAAATGATAATTTTTTGATGTATTGGGTTAAATGAATTATAGTACTAAAATTTTTAAAATAAAATAAAATTAAAAAGCTGCAATAAAATTCATACCCAACCATACAAATTTTAGCTCAGCCCCTACTCAGTACCCCTTCCTGCAGGTAAATATTATTTACTTCACTCTCTGTTGTTCTTTTATGCAAAGTGTCAGGCATCAATCAAAAAATACAAGTCACGTGAAGAATCATGAAAATGTAGTTTATGATCAAAAGTAGAAATAGTCAATAGAAGCAGATATCATTTCTGATCCAGATTTTGGAATTATCATACAAAAGTGTTAAAATAACTATAACAGAAATGCTAAAGGATCTAGCAGGAAGATGGAAAATATACATGAAGTGATGAGGAATTTCTAGAGACATGGAAACTATAAAAGAGTCAAATGGAAATGTGAGAAATATAAAATGCAATATTAGAAGTGAAGGACTCACTTGATAAGGCTTAATGGCGACTGGACTCAGCAAAAGAAAGAATCGATAAACTTAAAGATGGGTCAATAGAAATTTCCCAAACTGAAACAAAGAGAAAATACAAGTGAAAACAACAGAACAAAAAATTTGAGATCTGTGAGACAATATGCAATATCAAACAGTTTTTATATGTGTAACTGGAGTTGCAGAAGGAGAGGACAGAAAGTAGTGGAAAAAATATATATTTGAAGAGATAATGGCCAATAATTTTCCAAATCAATCCAAGAAATGCAGCAAACCCCAAGCAGGATGAGTTAAAAGAAAAACACACCTAGACACATCATGGTCAAACTACTGAAAATCAAATATAAAGAGCAAATTTTAAGAGCAGCCAGGGAAAAAGTACAGATTGTTTCTCACCAGAAACAATGAGAGCAAAGGACAATGGGATGACATTTTCTTCAAAGAGCTAAAAGAAAACAAAATTGTTAACCTAGAATTCTATCTACAACACAATGTTGCTTCAAAAATGATGGCAAAATGAAGATGTTTTAGAAACACAAAAACTTAAATAATTCATCTCTAGCATACTTGAATTGCAAGATATGCTAAAAGAAGATTTCCAAGCTGAAAGAGTTTTATCTTTCTGAAGGGAAATAACACAGAGAATAAATAGAACCCCAGATCTGCAGAGAGGAATGAAGAGCAACAGGAAGGGTAAATTCAAGAACAAATAGTTAATATAAAAGACCTCATCTTTGTAGTAGTGTGTGTATGTGTAATTTTTTTAAAAGATTATTGACAGCTTCAAGTAACACTTTAAAAATAATTTTTAAAAATTTATTGACTATTTAAACCAAAAATAGTGACAATGTATTGTGGGTTTTGTGGCATAAGACAACAAGAGCACAAAACATGGGAGAGAGTAAATGGAATTCTTAGACAGCTTGTAAAGCTATTATTTACAGCTTGTGAAGCATATTGTTAGAAGCTAGTCTGTGCAGCCATTAAAAGAAATAACACAAAGAAGTACAGCTAAAGTCAATACAGAAAATAAAATGCAATACTAAAAAATACCCAGTTCATTCCTTCCCCTACCAAATAAAGGCATGAAAGAAGAAACAAAGGAATAAAGAACCAATGAGGTAAAGATAGCCAGTTCAACTAGGAACATAAATTCAATCACATAATTATTACATTGAATGTAAATGAATTAAACATTCAAATTGAGGGTCAGAGTTTGACAGACTGGATACAGAACCAAGATGAAACATGCTGTTAAGCATAAAGATACAGACAAGTTGGAAGTAAAAGTCTGGAAAAAGATATACAATACAAATATTAAGCACAAGAAAATTGCTATGTCTATATCAATATCAAACAAAGTAAATTTTGAGACAAAAAATATTACTAGAGACAAAAGGTCATTTCATGATAATAAAAAGATTAATTCATCAAGAAAACATGCAGATGCAACTCATAATAGGTCTTCAAAATACGTTTTGAAAATTGAAAGAACAGAGAAATAGAAAAAGCCATAATTAGAATGGAAGATTTTTTAACACTCTTCTTTCAATAATTGATAGGAAAAAATACTAGTAAAGGTGTAGAAGATATAAACAACATAATTAACTAACTTTACCTAATTGACATTTACAGAACACAACTCCAGACCGAGAGTGTTCATGCACATGAAGCATTTACCAAGATAGACCCTATGCTGGGCAGTAAAATGAATCTTCATAAATATCAGAGGATAGAAATAACACACATTATAGTTTCTGACCACAATCGTATTATGTTGAATTATATTATAGCTCCTAAATACACAAAATACATGTCTTTTTTCAAGTTTACGTGAAACGGTTATAAAAACTGATGGAATACCAGTTATTAAAAATAAATCTCTCACTAAAATGTTGGCCAGAAATTTATCAGTGTATGTTCTCTGACCTCAATATGATAAAAACAAAAAATCGGTACTTAGACAAAAACAATGGTTTTTTAAATCCTGATCATTTGGATAATGAAAAATACTCTTCCAAGTAGTAATCTTCCAAGAAGAAAATTAAGAGTATAATGGCAGGCTATTTGGAAAAAAACAATAAATGAGACCACTGTTGAAACCTAATGGGTTCAAAAGAGTTAAACTCAAAGGAAACATCATAGCCTTAAATATTTTTATTATTTTTTTTAAAAAAGAAAGAAAGGACATTAATTAAAAGTGAGTAGAAAAACAAAAAAAATTAGTAGAAAAAACTAATTGAAAGAATATATTTAAAACCTGCTTCTGTGACAAGAAACAAAATTGATAAACATTCGGCAAATACAATTTAACACAAAAAGTAAATTAGAAATGAGAAAAGGGATAAAGGAGATTAGAACTATATACAATGTTAAAGTAATAAATTTGGAAACTCCATGAAAAAATTGCTTTTCCTGGTAAATATAAATAACCAAAATCAATGCCAGGAAATGTAGAAAGCTTGAAAACAGCAAGACCTGAGAAAGTTAAGTTGGAACTACCCTCAAAATAGACTCAGCTCTCTGATGGATTTCTTTAAATTGTCAAAGTGAGATTAACTCCTATGTTACATAAACTTTTTCAGAAAGCAAAAAAAAATGGAAGAAAAGTTACTTACTTTATTTTATAAGTCACATAACTCTGACACCAAAACCTAAAGAAGATGGACAGTCCAAGGGGGATGGAAGGGCAGAGTATGATGGATGCGGGGGCTGGTGGGTTGGAGAGAGCAGGCAGACCACGTAAATCGTTGATCTCACGGTGCTGGCGAAAAGAGAGAAAAAACCCAGATAAAACCTGCAGGGTGGACACAGGCAGGCTCAGTTATTCCCGTTTTTGAGCTATCCTAATTTTAAAAAATAAATAAGAAATGCCTAAACAATTTTTCAAATATAGCATTGGCAAGTCAACACTTTAAATACTTAGAAAAATTAAAACTAAACACGACAATTGCACTGTACTCGTATATGTAGAGCACCATGTGGAAACAATGTCAATACGATATAAGGAGCCCGGGGAGCTGGTTAAACTTAGAGTGAGCACAATTCCCCCGGTGCTGTACGAATCTGAGGTCACCTGCTGTGGATTGATTGAACTGTGTCCCTCAAGGTTCATATATTAGAAGTTTAAATCCCCACTGTAACTGTTGAGGGTGGGGATCCTATTATGGTAATTGAAAGGTGGGGCCTTGAAGAGGTGATTAGATTCTGAGGACCATGCCTAGTGAATGGACTGAAGATGGTGGTCATGGGCATGGCTCTGGACGTTTTCAAAGGAGAGAGCTTAAGGAACTATTGTTCTCTCTCTGCTCTGCCATTTTCTGCCATGCGAGACCCCTGCAATGCTGCAAAGCCACCACCAAAGAAGACCTTCACCAGATATGTTCCCTGGACTTTGGATTTCCCAGCCTCCAAAACTGTAAGCAATAAATTTCATTTACCCGGTTCCAGGCATTTTGTTATAAGCAACAGAAATGGCCATCGCCCAAGAGGAAGAGAGGTTGGGAAGAGGAGGCTCAGCTCCGGCCTCCTCGGTGGAAGGTTCCTCCTGCCCCCGCTGGGAGAGCTTAGCTGCCTGGAGGGATTTGTCCCTCATTGCTAAGTTTCCTTCCAGCAAAGGCTGGGAAAAGACACTGACCCCTTTAAGGATGCATCATCAGCTGTCACCAGCTTTGCACAACCAAATGCCAATCTGCTGTGTGTCACCTGGAGCTCCTACCTACTTTCGACTATGTAGAGAGACCAGAGAAATTATGCTGGTGTTCAGCCAGGTAGAATTAACACTCCTTCTTGCCTTTATCCTAGATTCGTTTAACAACTGTCTTTGTAGGTATTATTCAGACCTTCTCACAATTGCTAGCAAATACCTGCTTTGGCTCTACATGCAAAAATAATCAAATATGGCAAACCTCAGGAGCCCACCTGGGAATTGTCAGTGTAGACCAGACGTGCCCTAAAATGGCCCTGCTCGTGGGAGCTATACTGGTGCAGGGAGCGCCGTCTGGCATTCGCAGGAGCGCATCCTCCCAGCCTTGGGCCCCTACTCCTCCTCCACACGCTTTCTCAGGGGGTTCCTCTAGGCAGAACCACCCCCTGTTCCGTCCAGCCCTGGGAAGGGACATGGGACTGCAAACCTTCCCCCGGGCTGTGACTGGCGGGTCCGGGCAGGGCTCTGAGGGCCTGCAGCGGCAAAGGCCTCCCCCAGACCTTGATGGACCCCTGGGAGGAGGAGCAGAAGAACCCAGGTCAAGTTAAGAGCAATGAGGAGGAGCCAGGCCACTTTAACAGTACACTGTGCAGAGCCTTCTGACTTTTCGAGAAGGCCCCTGAACTTGTATTTCCTACTCAATGGTAAGCGGAAAACTCAATGTAGACATAACCTCCATGTTGCCATTCCTTCTGAACACCTAAAATCTAGAGGAAGTTGGCTCAGGCTTCTTTTCCCTGACCCGTGGATGTCCAGAGCATCCCTGGAGGTTTTACACATTTATTTGGAGGCTTATATTATCATGTCATCTCTGCCTCCACCCCTGACATCCTGGATTCATATTATGGTGACAAAAGTCACCCCATTCTTGATTCGCAGACCCCAGGGTGATACTAGAAATGCTTCCCTGCTGTGGCACGGGCTCTGACAATCACAGCAGACACCTGGTGCTAACAACGTGGTGGGCCCACCAGGCGGACCGAGATGAAAATGAGCTCTGCCAGCAGCCCACACAGGCACACGCACACGCAGCGCCGGGGAAGAGAGGCCACTTTATGAATTGTTGAAGGCCGAGAGGAGAGGTCATCTGTGTGCCATGCATATTCCTATAATAAATTATTAGACATTCTGACTCTAACAGTCATCTTGGCAATGCCTGCACCAGGGTCTCCCCTCACTTGCTCTTCACTCAGATCAGACACCATGAGTCGCCTACCTAACGGCCATCTCCCACTTTCTCTTTGCCAGTGAAACCTCATTTTTATTCTAGCATGGGGTCTAAAGATGAGCCCTTCCACAGATACCAGGGGACAAACCATTATGTGCCTACACGACCAGGACAATCTCATTTTGCCAAGGATGGGATACGTTGTAGGTACATGAAAACAGGATGATCAGATCTAGCCAGTGGTCTGAAGGGAAGCCTCTTAGAACCTTCTGGAAAATATTATCCTTCTTGGTAAAAATTGAAAGATAGAGAAAGAAAGGCCTCTCTCCCTGTCCCCTTTCTGCCCTGCCTTGGGAACAGCTGCAGGAGGACCTGCTGTCCAGTTGCACAGACACTGCACAACCAGGAGAGAAGAGTCAGCCAGCTGGGGACAGCAGAGTGGAGAGGTGGAAAGAGCCTGGGTCCCTTCAGCTCCAGAACCGTTTAATCTCCTACTGGCTTAGCCATTCTTAGAGGGATAAATATTCTGCTTCTTATAGTCAGGAGCTTGACAACGCAGCCTTTCACCGTCTCATGGTCCTCTCTCATTTTCTCTCTCTGTTCCTCTCAAGCTAAGATGAAATTTTTCTCATTTTCTCATGCAGCACAGTTTAAACAGCTTTTTATTGCTTGGGTTCCTGCCAAAACCATGCCTTTCATCATCTCATATCGTATCCCAAAGAGCTTATTCGAGATATTTTCCCAAAAAACAACAAAAAATCCCTTCCATAAGAAGAATTCTGGTGCTAGCCCTGGACAGGCTTTTTGTCTTAAAAGAAAAAAATAGTCAGGGCAGATCCCATTCAGGGACCTCTAAGAGATAATAACCTGTACAAATCATGGGATGCCCTGGTTGTCTTTTGTTGATTTCACTCTAGACTTCACGTCTTAATTATTGTGGAACCCCAGAGGAACATTCCTAACAGTTTAGACTCAGGAAACCTGCCCCCCAGCCCTGGGGTGGCTCCTTCCAAGTCTTGGTTCTTGGGAGAGTTGGGGCTAGAAATGGTGGCCTCTCCCAAATCTGATCCCAGTCTTTCTACCCAGCCTTTATGTCCCACTGCTCTCACTGTCATATTCTATACTCCAGGAAACTAAACTTACTTTCCCCTGCTCTCCCAATCCAATATCTTTCTCACACAATAATGCCCTCTCTTGTATTTCTTTCCTTTTCCCTTAGTTCTTTAATATCCAGCATTCTCGTCCATTTCCATTCCAAGAACCCATCTGACATGCAACAAACACTTGTGCAGCCCCCATTATGTGCCAGGCACCGGACCAGGCTGGGAATGCCAGAGAGACCTTATGTCTGAGCTCATAAAGCTAACATTATGGCAGGGGAAACAACCATGAAACAAATGATTACACATAAGTGCATTTCAGCTTTCATCAGAGAAAGGGGGTGGGGAAATGGCCCTCCCTGCAACCCGTTCTCAGGGAGAGGGGTGCAGTGTGATGCTGTAAGGATAGATACTTGTAGCAGGAGAAACCTGCCTTCAAACTCCGGCTCTGGCTCTTTCATTTGTGCATCCAGGAACAAATTACTTACATCTCTGAATTTGGGCTAATAACATCTACCTTGCAAGATTGTTGTGAGGACTAAAGAAGTTTTGCCAAGCTATGATAAATGCCACACTATATAAAGGAAACCCTGGACCATCTGCAGAATTTCAAAGTAGATAGTTGAAAGCTGATTACACACCTTGAATCCCTTTACTCACATCAAAAAAATAAGAGTCAAGAGAGTAAAGATGAAGAGAGAATTTTGTAAGGAGAATTCATCCCAAGGGCTGTTGTGGGGGGGATGAGAGGACAGTCCTATGCCCTTTGCTTTGAGGACAGTCCCCTGCCCTTTGTTTTGCCTAATGGGAGGTGCCTTGGTGGGACTCTTCAGAAAGCTTGATGTCTGCCCCCCACAGTTGAGGGCCCAAGGCTGATGCCTGACTCTCTCCTGGGAAAGCTCAAGCAGCCTGTGCCATTGAGTTGGAGGGCACCATTGAAATAACAACTGGGATGCTCATGAAATGCCTCTCAGAAGTTCTCACCCAGGGCAGGAAGGGGAAGCATTTATGCACCAGCTCCCATGGCCTCCCAGGCATTAATGCCCCACACTTCCAGATTGCGCACCTGGGAGCAACTTCCTGCAGCTGGCTCATGCCAGAGCTTCAGACAAGCCCCCGGGCAGGCATCTAGAGGCCAGAGGGAGGCTTTGTCAGGTTACACCTACACAGCTGATCAAAGTAATGGTGAGAGAAAAGGTAGGACTGAGGAGACCAAAGAGGTGCAGAAGATGCACCTCTAAACCCCCTAGTCTGTCCTCTGCCACAGGAACTACCAGATGTTGCAGAGCATCCATCTAGGGAAATAATCCAAATACAGAGTGGTATGTGTATTTAACTATATCTAAGAAAGAAAAAGGAAGGGAAGAAGGGCGAAAAATAGGGAGGATGGAAGGAAGGAAGAAAAAATTCTTTTACTCCATTAACCTTTCCTTTCCAAGTGCATTTTCTCACTGCCTCAGGAAAAGAGGTCACAGCTGAAATGCAAAGAGAAATACAAATAGTTAATTCTTAGCATTTGAGTTTCCAGTGACCTTAATAGGTAGAGTTAACCAAGGATGTGAAAAATCTCTGTAATGAGAACTACAAACCACTGCTGAGAGAAATTAAAGAGGACACAAGAAGATGGAAAGATATCCCATGCTCTTGGATTGGAAGAATCAACATAGTGAAAATGTCCATACTACCCAAAGTGATATACAAATTCAATGCAATCCCTATCAAAATTCCAATTACATTTTTTTCAGAAATGGAAAAAACTATCCAGATATTTATATGGAATAACAAAAGACCACGCATAGCCAAAGCAATTCTGAGCAAAAAAAATAAAGCTGGAGGCATAACACTGCCTGACTTTAAACTATACTACAAAGCTATAATAACCAAAAACAGTATGGTACTGGCATTAAAAACAGACACACTGATCAATGGAATAGAATAGAGAATCCAGAAATCAACCCACACACCTACGGCCATCTGATCTTTGACAAAGGCACCAAGCCTATTCACTGGGGAAGGGACTGCCTCTTCAGCAAATGGTGCTAGAATAACTGGATATCAATATGCAGGAGAATGAAACTAGACCCATACCTCTCACCATATACTAAAATCAACTCAAAATGGATTAAATAATTAAATATACACCCCGAAACAATAAAACTTCTTAAAGAAAACATAGGAGAAACACTTCAGGAAGTAGGACTGGGCACAGACTTCATGAATATGACCCCAAAAGCATGGGCAACCAAAGGAAAAATAAACAATGGGATTATATCAAACTAAAAAGCTTCTGCACAGCAAAAGAAACAATTAATAGAGTTAAAAGACAACCAACAGAGTGGGAGAAAAATTTGCAAAATATACATGTGACAAAAGATTAATATCCAGAATACACAAGGAACTGAAACAACTTTACAAGAAAAAAACAAGCAACCCAATTAAAAAATGGGCAAAAGAACTAAGTAGGCATTTCTCTAAGGAAGATATACAAATGGCCAACAGACATATGAAAAAATGCTCAACATCACTCAGCATTCGGGAAATGCAAATCAAAACCACACTGAGATCCCATCTCACCCCAGTTAGGATGGCTAAAATCCAAAAGACTCTGAACGATAAATGCTGGCGAGGTTGCGGAGAAAAAGGAACTCTCATACATTGTTGGTGGGACTGCAAAATGGTGCAGCCTCTATGGAAAATGGTATGGAGGGTCCTCAAACAATTGCAGGTAGATCTACCATATGACCCAGCTATCCCACTGCTGGGAATATACCCAGAGGAATGGAAATCATCAAGTCAAAGGTATACCTGTTCCCCAATGTTCATCGCAGCACTCTTTACAATAGCCAAGAGTTGGAACCAGCCCAAATGTCCATCATCAGATGAGTGGATACGGAAAATGTGGTACATCTACACAATGGAATACTACTCAGCCATAAAAACGAATGAAATACTGCCATTTGCAACAACATGGATGGACCTCGAGAGAATTATATTAAGTGAAACAAGTCAGGCACAGAAAGAGAAATATCACATGTTCTCATGTATTTTGGGGAGCTAAAAATAAATAAATACACAAATAACCTGGGGTGGGGGAGGGAAGAAGACATAACAATTACACTTCCTTGAAGTTGATAAGACAAGCGAACAGAAAGGAGGTTGTTGGGAGGGAGGGGGGAGAGGGGTTAGGGAAGGAGGTTTCGGTAATGGGCCACAATAATCCACCATGTTGTATATTGACAAAATAAAATAAAATTTTTTTAAAAAGTTGCTTTAAGGAACTGCTTTAAGGGATTTTTTTCATAATTAATTGTAACTATATTCAATTTTTGCTTTACACTTTGATTTTAAAATCTTCTAACCCCAGCATAACATGCAACTCCATTGTTGCAAAGATTTATGCACCAAGATATTAACTGAAGCAACAAATGTAATGGCAAAAAAAAAAAAAATTAGAAAATGCCTAACCTAATTGTCAAAAAAATAACGTATCAACTAAGTAAATGGTGATACATACCTACAATGAATCATTATGCAGCCATTAAAAATGATGTTTACAAAGAGTTTTTAGTGACTTGGAAAACCACTCATGATATAATGTTAAGGAAAAAAGCAAGATACAAAATTACATATACAGTGTGATCCAAATCACATAAAAATGTGTAAGAAAAAAGGCTGAAGCAAAGCAGGCTGTGTTGAAATCTGCTTGAATTTGGGGGATGTGTGATGTTTCCTTCCTTATACTCATCTACAATTTTCAGTTTCCACAAACGAGTAAATATTGGTTTTCAGGGAAAGAAAAGCAGGTATGGGGGTGTTGTGGTGGGCAGTGGGAAACCTTCTTTGGGATCAGTCTTGAAGATGGTTCAGACTCTACACTGCAGAGCCCTCCCACACGGCTTCATTTTGATCCAAAGACTGCGTGCCTATGTCGTTGCCGGGACTGTCCTGTCATTCCTCGAGGCTTCGTTATATCCCACGTTCTCTCCCTACAGTGCCCCAGTGTGATAGCCGGAAGGAAGACAAGAGTACAGACCATGGCACCTGTGTGCTCTCCAACTGTGGCATGCAATGACAGCGCCACACCACTCAGGGTAAAAGCACTTGCCAGTCTCCTTTCTCTCTGTGCTAAATTAAGCCCAGTGTCTCATTCAACACCTTGGGTGACATTCAGACCAGCCCCTCTCCTGATAAATTAGACAGAGTGGATGAGCATAACTATGGAGGAAGGAAAGGCTTGGAGGCTGTCTGGTGTTTCCCTGGGTCATGTTATCTTTAAGGGAGCAACACAGGGGTGGGCTTGGGGATCAGATGGGCATCACGGGTTTCACAACTGTGGTAGGTGAAACTATGGTCTCCCAAAGATGTTCATGTCCTAGTACCCAGAACCTGTGAATATGTTACATTACGTGGCAAAAGGGACCTTGCAGGCATGATTAAGTTAAGGATCTTGAGACTATCCTGGATTATTTGGGTGGGCCCAATACTTCTCTGATCTTATGTACTTCTGAGGCCAGAGTCAGAGGAGGAGATGTGAGCATAGAAGCAAAGGTCAGAGAAGGGGAGAGAGCACGAAATTTGAAGGTGCTACACTGCTGGTTTTGAAGATGGAGGAAAGAGTCCTGGCCAAGGGTGCAGGCAGCCTCTGGAAGCTGGAAAAGGCAAGGACACAGATTCTCCCCTGGAGCCTCCAGAAGAAATTGATTTTATTACTTCTGACCTTCAGAACTGTAAGATAATAAATTTGTGTTGTATTAAGCTACTAAGTTTGTGGTAGCATGTTATAGCAGCAATAGGAAGCTAATTCAACAACCATGGGCAAGTGTGTGTCCTCATCTGTAAAGAAAAGGTAATCATTTGTATTTCATGGCGTTGTTGTGAACATCAAATACAATACTGTACACACCTTGCCTACTAATATTGAGTCCTCAATACACGGCAGCTATTCTTTCTCACTGCTTAGTGTATCACCTTATACTTGTATAGCACTTTATACAGCATTTAAGAAACATACAATATGGAATTAAGCCAATGAATGAGGTAGGGAAGATAGCTTTTATGTAGTGTAACCAGTTTGCAGAGGACTCCATGGAGGCTCAGAGAAGTTAAGCAAATTGCCCAAGATCACACAGCTAATTAGTGGCAAACAGAATCAAAACGTTTCACTCTTGAACTTTAGTTGGGTGGATGATTTACTACACTTGTGATTCTCATCTAGGGACTCGGTTAAAAATGTAGATGCCTGTACCTCACCTACAAGAAAAATCTGATGCAGACGAGCCATGGTGGGGCACAGGGATCTGCATTTCATCAGGCTCCCCAGTTATTTTTATACAGGCTGGTCTAGTGACCACACTTTGAGTAACGCCACCCCGCGCCTTGCAGCCTCACGGCTGTGGAGCTGTGGGACAGTCCCATCTGCTGACACTGCTTTGAGGAAATGGGAAGCCACAGCTGGCCTACTATGCTTTTAACTTTTTATTTTGACAAACTTCAAACATAGAGAAAAAGACTAAATCAATGACCACTCATATACCCACCACTTAGATTAAAAGCTAGCTCTTTGCCATATTTGCTGCATCCATATATATCCATGTATTTTGCTTTTTGGCTGAACCGTTTTAAAGTATATTACAGGCACCATGATATTTTTAAAACTGCATCTAAAAAATAAGGACATTTTCCTACAATCCACTATAAATTATCACACTTAAGAGAACTAATAACAGTTTTTTAATATCATGTAATATATGTTCATATTCAAATTTCTTCAGTTTCTTCCCAGTTGTCCTTAACAGATGGATTTTTTTTTTTTTTTCCCAAATCAGGAACTGCGCTCTATCAATTTTGATGTGACTACTCTAGACAGATCTTGAGGATTTCCAGGGTGATGTGCTGGTGGGAGTCCCCTAGGTTTCTGTGCACTGATAAGCACGTGAATCAAAGGCTGGTTTTCCCCTGGAGCCCAGGCCTGATGATACTGCAGCCCCCCTACTGCCAGGAGAAAGACCCTCTTGCTGCTAGTGGTGAAGATGGAGGTCACCATGAGGCAGAGTCACCTGTCACGATGACGCTCCAGAAAGCTGACAGCTCATTGACCAGTAGGGGCTAGGTGACCTCCACACTCATAAGCTGAAATTCATTCAGAATCACCATACAAATACCTTGTGGATTAAGCAATAAGTATAGGAAAGAGTTCTGCAGCTTCACAGCTGCCACAATCATCTCATGTGTCACCCTTGTGCTCGAGAACCTTCCATGGCTCCTCATCCTCTACAGAGTCAAGCCCAATCTGCTTCACGTGGCATTCCAGACACTGCCGATCTATTCCAGACGCTGCCTGTCCATCTACCTGTGTCTTCTTCATTCATCAGGCAAAGTGAGGAGGAGTGTGGGGAGGAGAAGAGAAAGAATTCTCCAGGCAGAGGGAACAACATGTGTGAAGGCTTGAGGTAGCACAGAACAAGGCATAGGGGTTGCAGAACGAGTGAAACCATGTTCCTACCCTGGAGTGCACAGTCTGAGGACTGTGGGAGGCAGACATGTACTAACTCTGATAAAGGGCATTGGGTGTTCTGTGCTGAGAGAGCTTGGGGGAGGGGTGGGAAAGCTCCAGCAGGGCGTCTTCAATGAGATAATTGGTTAGAGCCCTAAGATTAAGATTTGACAGGCAGAGAAAAGAGGATATCACGTTCTAAGTAGCAGGAGACCAGGAGCCAAGATGCGCATGTGGGAGATTGTATGGCCAGTTGGGTAATGACCTGTCATCGCTGTGACTGGAGCAAAGAGAGCATGTGTTGGGCACTGTCAGGTTTTGATCTATTCTTATTCTAATTCCTCAGTATTTTATCTACTCTCAGGATATCAGGCATCATTCATACACTAGTGAATCTCAATCTCCATCTCTCATTACATCTCTCTCTTGAGCTTCAGATATGTATATACAATAGCTAAGTGGTCAGCTCCACTTGAATCCTATGAACACCAAAAAGTCAACAGATCCATCCTAAATTGCACCTCTCAAACCAGCTCCTCCACAGAAAATAGCACCATCCAAACTCAAGCTACAAACTTTGGAACCATCCTTCCTGCCCTTTCCTCCATCCTACTCCCCACATCAAAGGCATCATTAAGTCCTGCCCATTGTACTCCGTGAATAACTCTTGATTTCAACTGTGTTCCTCACTACCAGTGCCACTGCCCTAGTTCGGAACAAACTCATCCTGGACCACATTCAGGCCTGATCAACACACCGGCCTCCCAGCTGGTCTTCCTGCCTCTAGTCCTGACTCCTCCAATCCAGTCTCCACACTGCAGATCAGTGGTCTTTCCAAACTATAAATTTGATCATGTCTTTTCCTATATTCCCACACGCACATTCTTCTTAAGACACTTGAACCAGCTCCCCACTGCTCTCAGGATAAATTCAAAAACTTTAACACAGTTACTCCCACCTACCTCTCCAGTGTCATATCTCTCACCTACCCCTTTCCCTCCCTCCCCCACTGCCTCTATTCCTTCTTTCTTTTTCAGTTTTTGGCAGAGACGGTGGAACACCATTAGTTCCCAGCTGCTGCTCCAGATAGTCCTTTCCCCAGATAGTTGGGCAGGAGTGTGTGTGCCTGCCCAACACACTCCTGGGCACTGGCAGAACCACACTTTTCAAAGGACAACTTCAGACCCACCTATCTGGGTATTCCAGGGCTTAAGTAAGTTGCTACTGGGCTCAAGAAAGAAAAAAAAAATGTTAAAAAAATCAAACCGAAACTTCAAGATAATTGTCTACAAACATTTCCATCAACACAAAAGGTAGCAAGGGGCTGTGAGGGTGCTTGGGGCATCTTTCCACACAGCACATATGGGAAGTTTCCTCTGTGCTGTATCTGCTATTAATATGTGATACTACTCATTGCTCATGGTGAGCACTGAAAAGCAAGGGCTCCCAAGCTCCCTGAAATCAAAGTGCAGGGTACTGACTTATTTTTATGCACCTATTTGGAGCAAGATAATATATATTCACCTATACTTTGATTTCTGAAGCGTGGATAAATTGGAGAATTCTGAAGAGCCATACAACCACTACTTAACATTCTTACAGACCTTGATTCCAGACCACATGCTTTCTTCAGACCATTCTCAGATGGGTTCAAAAACACACAATTCAACTCTGTGATCCATTCCTGAACACAATCCACGTCTCTGCCATAGAGAAGATCATTTTATTTGTGGTTTATAGTGTTCCATTTTCAAACTCTCCTTCCACTCCTCAGATAATAGTGCATTCCCAGGTCCAAAACTCTTGGGTTTTAATTTCAGGAGCATGGGCAAAACCATCTAAGAAAAGGAGGGTAGCAACACTTAATTACATCTTACCTCTATCTTCCTTTATACTTCTGAACACAGATCATAAGTGGGTGGGACACCTAGTGTCTCTGTTCCCAAATGCTAACTCCAGTACTGGACTGGTGCTTCTAGAAGCTGGTTCTCTTAAAGTATCCCATATGACACCAGGTGTGGACAAACCCTAGAGGCAGGATTTACCATCTCACTAGCCCCCAGTACACCCTCAGGAAAGTCTGCTCTAATAATCACATAGCTAAGTCTAACAGATGCTGAGCTGAATGTTCTCTTGCCCTGGAACTGGCCAATAGAACCTAAGCTGAAGACAAAGAGGGAGTAAGCACCGACCTTCTAAAGACAGCTATAGGCTTTGTGCTTGCCCTACAGGGGCTCTGTTCAACCAACCCGAGCGATGGGAGATGTTATGAATGTGATAGGGCTTGAGACTGTGTCACTGTCTTCTACCACTGAACTCCCGTCACTTCTACATTTGCTGTTCCCTCCTCTCTATTCCTTGCCAATTCTAGAAAAAGGACTAAGCTGATGGCTTGAAATGAATCTATTCTGGTGGGAGCCAGACTTGGATCATTATCCAGATCCTCTGTCATCTCTCGGTGGCCCTCAACTTCTGGGAGTCTCTTCCTCATCAGAAACCCTCTGCACCCATGGCAGGACACCATGATAGTAGGTTAAGATGAGTGTCTTATTTGAGTGCTCATGAACACTTTCGCCTCGTGGAGGTGAAAGACTGATTCTTCCTACTCCCCCAGCTTTAGGAACTTTGGTATCTAGAAAAAGTTGAACGTTGGGTATTATGCAGAATATTCTCCATCTGTCCCACAAGATCCATTGTTCGTTCTCTGGATGTCATGAGGAGAATGATTTTCTCAGACTATATGAACAGGTTCCCTTGTCCTGCTGCTTCTGGCTGGGTTCAACCGATGGGGAGCACTGGCAGGACCAGCCGGCCGCCACAAAAATAAATGAAATAACTAAAATCCATTGAATTGTACACTGGCAGGGAATTGAAGGTACAAAAAGAGTGAGGCTGGGGGTATTTATTCACTCTGTTGAGCTGAGGATTAGCAATAACAGCGTCCCCCTTCCCAAGGCTGCAGATCCTCTTCTGTGGCCCTCTTCCTACAGCTACACCTCTCTCTCCAGGTTCTGGTAACTCAGACCTAGAGAAGATAATGGATATCAGCTCTTTCCAGCCCAAGGGAAAGAGGGAAACTCTACTGATTTCCCTTAAACCTACTCACAACTTTGTAAACATCTCTTTGTTAAACTCTCTTCGATCGCCCTACTGTGTGCCATCCCTGTCCCATGGGGACCCTAACCGATAAAGTAATTGGTACCGGGAATAATGGTCCCAGAGGAAAATAACCCTCCAGTGGGATTCTAGGACTGGATTGCTCACATGTTTGAGACATACAAGGATAATCCCCATACCAGATGGACATAGAATGCGGGTAATCTATCAAATATGGTGGCATCATAATTACTCAAATGATCAGTAGTGGCATTGGAAAAATGCAGCTCTATGGCAAGGTGATAGAAAATTAAGTGGCTTGGCTATGCTGGCAATGGAGAATACAGGCCTGTGGTGTGGAGTGGCTTTTCTGACAGCCCTAGTTACCATACACAGACAAGGGGGACATCGAAGGTTTCAAATACCCAACTCAGAACGTGGATGGCAGGCCAGAAATGTGTGATGGTAGCTCTGAGGGAGTTCCTTATCTCCTGTAAGACAGGTTATGAGTAAGGATCAAGCCTGTGACTGATTATAAAGGTAACAGGCATGCAGAGCCAATTAAACTTTCAACACCACCAAATTTTTTATCCTTTTTGCTGGTTGCAAAAGGTGGGACCTTGATTCATAGGTTGGGACACTTAAACAGACACAGATGTGGCTGCCAAGTCACTCAAGACCCACTTTTACAACCCTCCTTGTCTTCAGGCCCATAATGACAGTTATGTCCCAGTACAGCCCAGACGTAGAGGGACAAAGCTTGGTACTGGAGGAGAGAATCTACATGACAAGAGTTGTAAGAAAAGCAGCATGGATCTGCAGAACATGCATGGGAGGGATTACTACGGGCGTTGGCCAGAGAAGGATGAAATATAAAATTTGATCAGTGTAAGTTTAATGATACAGGTGGGATCAGCCAAGATTCAGGATTTAATGTGCTGGCTTGAGCACCTGGGAGTGGCATTGATAGCTATGTTAGCTAACGGAAGCGTGGGCTCACGTGGCTGGCAGTTAATGAGGACTTTTCCAACATTCTAAAGAAAAAGAAGCTGAAAGCTCAGGACGTTGGGAATGTTGGAGGGATCTATTCTGTGCAATGTGTTTAGCCACACCTTAACCACAGTCCCCAGGAGGGCTAGAGGATACTCCCTTCAAAGGCCATAAGAATTCCATTAGTGAAATGTTCTCAGGCATCCTGGGAAAGTTCTCCTTGGCTGTTTTCTGTAGGCAGGAAATGACAGTGGGAGAGGCTGCAATGGAATTAGGCTCCCTGATTTTAATGGAAAAAATGGGATCTCAGAGTAGTAGAGGCCAGGTGTCTCAATAGCACAATGGACACAGTTACCCTAATGAGCTGCAGGACTAGTGTAAATGAAGCCTTTTAGCCTGTAAAAATCTGTGGCACTGGCTAACTAATCATGGGGTCCCTAGCCCTGCAATAGATGTGCAGACAGTTAAGGTGCTGCTTACATATATAAACAGGAAAATTCCGGATCTGGTGGGCAAAAATCATTGTAGGGAATCAGAAATTACCCAGTGCTCATATCCAAAAATCCAGATGCCTTGACTTTGAAGGAAGGATACACAGTCTGTTTAAGCAAACATCCTGCAATGTGGCCATAGTTATTTATATACTGTGTATCTTCCTCCAATCTTTCTCCAGAGAGACCTGAGGTCATTTAGCAGAATGGGGAAAGGGAAATATCCAGATCTTCCAGGGACTATGAGATACTGTTTCTGAACTCATACTAACCACAGGAGCCTCAAAGTGCCACTGTAATCCACAAGTCAGAGTGAGCTCATGGACGTCAGATGGTAAATGGAATAGAGACCCAAGTGAGTTTTACAGTGGGTCTAATAGGACTGAAGATCTATCCGGCAGTTACTTTCCCAGTCCCAGAATATATGATAGTAATAGTTATATTATTAACTAGCAGAATCTCACATGGGATGGTAGAAAGGGCCGAGTAGGAGCTGTCCTCTTCCAAATGCAACTGTCCCTCCTTCACTGCCAAGATAGCAAACTTAAAGAAAAATCATGACCATGAGGGAATTGCAGAGATTAAAGCAGCCACCAAATACTTAAAAGATGCAGGAGTGGTGATTCCTACCACATTAACATTTAACTCATATGTTTGGTTGGTGTAAAAGCCAGATGGATCCTAGAGAATGACCATAGGTTATAGAGAACTCAGTCACACGGTGATGCCACGCGCAATTGCAGTTCCAGGTGGGTATTTTTACTAGAGCAAATAAAAAATGCCCCTGGAACCTGGTATGTAGCTGTAGTTCTAGAAAATGTGAGTTTTTTAAAAATTACAATGAGTGAAGCTGGTTGCCTTCATATGACAGGGACAATGGTGCACATTCATTTGAAGCTTTACATTAGCGCTATATCGACTATCTTAGTCTCTGTCATAAAATAGTCCACAAGGACTTGATCATCTAGAAATCTTACAGAATACCACTGAATTTCACTGCTGACATTGTACTAATTTGACCTGATGAGCAGGAAGCAGCAAATATTTTTGATGCCTTCGTAAGATACGTGCATTTCAGGGGATGGAAAGTTTAGAGTCATTTCATGTTGTGAAGTTTCTAGGGATCTGGGGCTCTAAAAGATGTCAGGAATGAGTGACAAATTGCTGCATGCTGTACTTGCTACTCCAAAGAAAGAGAAAGGACATTTAGTGGACCTGCGGGTTTTAGAGATAACATATATCATACTCGGGTATGCTGCTTTGATCCATTTCAGCTGCCAGTCTTGAGGAGAACCAGATCAAAAAATTCCCTGGTTGTGGTGCAAGCTGCTCTGCCTCTTGGAGTCTGAATAAGCAGACCCGGTGGTGGAAGAAGCATTTTTATCATATAAAATGCTGTCTGTAGCTTCTGAAGGACTCTAATAGAATTACGTGAGGATCCCTAGGGCTTGGGTGTAAGGCCTGTTTTGCTGACATTTGAAAAGCAGCTCCTTGCTTGCTACTAGACTCTGGCAGACATTGAATCCCTCCTTGGTCACAGGACACCAAGTAACTATGTGACCAAAACCACCCATCACAAACTGAGCATTATCTCATCTACAAAGTCAGGCACAAGTAAATTGCATAAGCATTGTGCTGGTTAATTTTATATGTCAACTTGGCTGGGCCACAGTGTCTAGATATTTGGTCAAATATTATTCCAGATGTCTCTGTGAGGATGTTTTTAGATGAGAATTACATTTAAATCAGTGGACTCTGAGTAAGGAAAACTGCCCCCCATAATGTGGGTGGACACTGTCCAACCAGATGAAAGTCTGAATACAGCAAAAGGCTGATCTTCCCCAAGCAGGAGGGAATTTTCCAGGAGACTACCCTTGGATTCAAACCAAAACTCCTTCCTGAGCCTGCCAACCTTCTCCATCAGATTTTGAATTCTCCAAGCCTCCAATTCTCACAATCATGTGAATCAATTCCTTAAAATAAATCTTTCTATATATCTGCATGTCGTGTTGCTTGTTTCTCTGGAGAGCCCTGACTGATACAAGCAGAGAGCTCACACTCGGAATCTGCTCCTGCTGTTTCACTGTCTCTCCCACAGCGCACATTTTTGGTTTCATGGGGAATACCATAGACAAATTAATGGAGAGGAGAAAAACCCAGGCCTGGTTTAAAGACACACAAGCATCAGCCAGAAGTAGATGGCCACTGTCATTCAGAGGTGGCTCTGAAAGAGGGTGGCGAAGGAAAGTCCTCCCAGCGGGCAGCACTTTGAGCAGTACCTCAGATTATTCACTTCAAATAGAAGGAGAAATGGGAGAAATTAGAGAGGATACAAGAAGATGGAAAGATATTCCATGCTCTTGGATTGGAAGAATCAACATAGTGAAAATGTCCATACTACCCAAAGTGATATACAAATTCAATGCAATCCCCATCAAAATTCCAAACACATTTTTCTCAGAAATGGAAAAAACTATCCAGACATTTATATGGAACAATAAAAGACCACGAATAGCCAAAGCAATGCTCAGCAAAAAAAATAAAGCTGGAGGCATAACACTACCTGACTTTAAGCTATACTACAAAGCTATAATAACCAAAACAGTATGGTACTGGCATAAAAACAGACACACTGACCAATGGAATAGAATAGAGAATCCAGAAATCAACCCACACACTTACTGCCATCTGATCTTTAACAAAGGCACCAAGCCTATTCACGGGGGAAGGGACTGCCTCTTCAGCAAGTGGTGCTGGGATAACTGGATATCGATATGCAGAAGAATGAAACTAGATCCATACCTCTCACCATATACTAAAATCAACTCAAAATGGATTAAGGACTTAAATATACACCCTGAGACAATAAAACTTCTTAAAGAAAACATAGGAGAAACACTTCAGGAAATAGGACTGGGCACAGACTTCATGAATACGACCCCAAAAGCATGGGCAACCAAAGGAAAAATAAACAAATGGGATTATATCAAACTAAAAAGCTTCTGCACAGCAAAAGAAACAATTAAAAGAGTTAAAAGACAACCAACAGAGTGGGAGAAAATATTTGCAAAATATACATCTGACAAAGGATTAATATCCAGAATATATAAGGAACTCAAACAATTTTACAAGAAGAAAACAAGCAACCCAATTAAAAAATGGTCAAAAGAGCTAAGTAGGCATTTCTCTAAGGAAGATATCCAAATGGCCAACAGACATATGAAAAAATGCTCAACATCACTCAGCATCCGGGAAATGCAAATCAAAACCACATTGAGATACCATCTAACCCTAGTTAGGATGGCTAAAATCCAAAAGACTATGAACGATAAATGCTGGCGAGGCTGCGGAGAAAAAGGAACTCTCATACATTGTTGGTGGGACTGCAAAATGGTGCAGCCTCTATGGAAAATGGTATGGAGGTTCCTTAAACAATTGCAAATAGATCTACCATACGACCCAGCCATCTCACTGTTGGGAATATACCCAGAGGAATGGAAATCATCAAGTCGAAGGTATACCTGTTCCCCAATGTTCATCGCAGCACTCTTTACAATAGCCAAGAGTTGGAACCAGCCCAAATGCCCATCATCAGATGAGTGGATACGGAAAATGTGGTACATCTACACGATGGAATACTACTCAGCTATAAAAACGAATGAAATACTGCCATTTGCAACAACATGGATGGACCTTGAGAGAATTATATTAAGTGAAACAAGTCAGGCACAGAAAGAGAAATACCACATGTTCTCACTTATTGGAGGGAGCTAAAAATTAATATATAAATTCACACACACACATACACACACACACACACAAACCGGGGGGGGGGGAAGAAGATATAACAACCACAATTATTTGAAGTTGATACAACAAGCAAACAGAAAGGACATTGTTGGGGGGAGGGGGGAGGGAGAAGGGAGGGAGGTTTTGGTGATGGGGAGCAATAATCAGCTACAAATAATATCGACAAAATAAAATTTTTAAAAAAATAAATAAAATAAAAAAATAAAATAAAAAAAAAATAAAAATTAAAAAAAAAAAAAAGAAGGAGAAATGGGCCGAAGTACAGGTGTACACCAAGCAGAGACTAATGGGTTAGCCAACTAGACAAGGACTTTAAAAGAACAGGACTGGAAGACAGATGACAAGGAGGACTGGGGAGAGGTAGGTGGATGGACTTCACTGAATGGGCACAGATTGTGAAGATGTTTACGTTCCATACAAATACCTCCCAGAGGGCACACACAGACTTAATCATTGAGACCAAGTGCATAGTAGCTTGTCCCACCCTCACCTCTGGGATGGAGACAATGAAGTCTCAACAACATATGGCCAACAGCAGAGGTCAGTGCCAAGGTCTCAATGTGGTATTATTCCCTGAGCCAAATAGCCAGCCACCTGGTGGCAGGTTGATAACACTAAATCCCTCCATCACAGTGGAGCAGTGATTTGTTATTACATGAATAGATATATATTCTACATGTTTTTGCTTTCCTACTCATAACACTCTAACCAGTACCATCATTCCCTATAGAACATCTTATTTATCACCACAAATCACATTGCCTATGAGCAGGGAACTCCTTTTAGGATAAAGATGGTTTATTCTAATTAAATCAAATCCATGTAGTCTTTCCACATGCCTTGTCATCTAGAAGCAGATGGCTTGGTATTACAGGAAAATGGCCTATTAAAGGCTGAGTTGTGGTGCCTGCTGGAAGACAGCACCCTGCAAAGTTAGGATGCTGTCCTATAGGATATGGGATGTGGCGCATACCTTAAACCAGCAGCCAACGCACAGTGTTATCTCATCAGAACCAGAATGCCCAAGTCTGGGAATCAACCAGAGATGTGGGAGCGGCTTCTCACCATTGCGTCCTCTTCAGGGAAGTCTGCTGCTGATCCCTGCAACCTTGGGCTCAGTGAACTTGGAGGTCCTCGTGCACAAGGGAAGAATCAGGGAACGTGGTTCTCTTAAATTGAGGCTGCCTTCTCACCACTCTGGGCTTCTCATACTTTTGATCCAACAGGCAGAAAAGGGGGTCACACAGCTAACCAAGGTGTTTGATCTGATTACCAAGGACGAATTGGGTTGCGATTACACATTGAAGGCAGGGAGGACAAAATGCAGAATCCAGGAACTGGCAGGCCACCTCCCAGTGTTCTCTTACCTAGTTTACTGCTCAGTGGAAAATTGAGGCAACACAATAAACATAGACCCACCAAGGATGCTGATCATGAAGGAATGAGGTAGAGAACCCTGATCAGTGGCAGTGCTATCAAAGAGTAAGGGACTGTGTGACAGGTGCTGAAAGGAGGAACCTGAGCCTGATTGTCAACCTGGGCCTCCCGAATAGTATACATGTGGGGATTGCAGCAGCTCTTATGTTAATTACTTGATTCTCTTTCCTCACTTTCACCCCAAAACATTACATGAAGAGCACTGTGGCTAACTTTTTAGGTTTCAGGTGAGAGCATGATGTCAGCAACCTGCCATCATTCAGCAACTTTGTATGTCCTTGTGGTGAGGACATAAATTCTACATCTGGACAAGGTGGCTGGTGAAGGACAAAAGGGGTGACAGGTGCTGGAGAGTCTCTTTTCTCCACTCTGAGCTCTGTGCCCTGGAAGCTCTACTACTGTGCCAATGAGCTCCTTTGTCTTTGGCATCCACTTGGGTTTGGCCAGGGCAGAGGCCCTGGCAGGAGACTGGAGGCAGGAGGACATTGAGGTCACAGCATTTTTCCAACTGCTCCTTCCCACTGGATCGCAGGTGGTCAGTGGCTGCACCCCTGTAGCAAAGGCTACAGCTTCCTCTACAAACTGCTTTGTGCCCAGGGATCCAGGACCCACTCCCTCCCCTCGCCCTGCCTCTTTAGAAGCCATGAGATAAAATGTAAGTACATATAACATATATGTGGTAGCTGATGGCTCCCTACTCCCAAGTTGCTTTCCTAGCTATTGTGGATTTCCCTTAACCCTGCCCGTACTCATGTAGACAGTCCCTTTACTAAACTCTTCTCAGTTACTCCGTGTGATTTGCCTATCACAAACCTCTCTGATACAGCCGGTTTAGGCAGGCTGAATTTAGAACAGTTCACTCAGAAGAAACTTGTTCTGTATACAAGTACCATACCACGATTCAACATATCTAAAATCCTGGAGAACTTCAGAATTTAGTTTCTTAAATATAAAGATTATTGGCCAAACTGAATTCTTTCTGATTTTTGAGCTTATTTCTGTCACATGAGAATTTGCAGTGAAGATTAGAGAAAACATATATAAAAGCACCCAGCAGAATTTGTAGCCCAACAAAAATGTTTAATAAATGGTAATTTCCCACCGCTGTGTGTATGTGTGTGTCTGTGTGTCATTTGAATTAAACTTTTAGTTTTATTAAACTTGCATTTGTTTTATGGTGGAATTAAATAATCTAAATTTTTCTGGAAAAAATCAAAAAGGATGGATGTTCTCTCTCAGACTAGTGCCAGTTCTCACCTAGTCTTAGTGGACCTGATTCATCTTTCCTGAATCCATGATTCAACTACCTGTATCCTGTGTAAAAGTCTTGAGCCCCACACATATTCAGACACCTTGTCACCAGCCTTCTGAATAGACAATCAGGAAGCTGTCAGACAAGGATCTCCACATCTCAACTGGCTCAAAGACTAGCTTGTGGCTGGAGGATTCTAGTGCCTTTGGTCTCAGTCACTAAAGCATTTTAGGAAGAATGTTCCAAATGGTGAGCAAACTGGAGAGGCAAATGTATTACAGGCGTGCTGTGCAAGATGACCCCTCATCTTTCAAGGCAGCTGAGCCTGGAGCAGCTGGAAAAGCCTCACCTAAGGCTCCTTGGAGGGCAGCCAGGGGGCGCGGGGTCCGATGGCATGCCCAGTGGTCCTGCAGGCAGCTCGCACAAGGAGCAGCTTCCCACACCTGTTGCTCTGCCTCCACCTGGCCATGGACTTCGGCAGCCAGCCACAAAGTCTGCAGCTGTTGTTCGTGGGGCCCATGAGCTGCTGGAGGACTTTGTGTTCCAAGTGCCCCAGCGTGGCCCACCACCCGGAGAAGGCCAGTCAGGGGTGGGTGGGAGCTCTCAGCAGTCAGAGCTGGAGCTGTCTTCACTTAAATCGGATATTTCTGTCGTGACTTTCCATGATGTGCCCTTTAGTGGTATCCACGCTAACTGATGAAGCACCGCTCTAACAATGAGTGTTTAGGGCCGAGCCCGTGGCACACTCGGGAGAGTGTGGCGCTGGGAGCGCAGCGACGCTCCCGCCACGGGTTCAGATCCTATATGGGAATGGCCGGTGCACTCACTGGCTGAGTGCCAGTCATGAAAAAGACCAAAAAAAAAAAAAAAAAACAATACATGTTTATTCTGAAAATTAGAACATCTTTATTCTGAAGTAATTGACGTGAAATAAGTTAGTTTGGATTTGAAATTCTATTCACATCATCACACACATACACATGAATCAACATTGCATATGACCCAAAGAAAAGGAAGAACTTCTAGAATTTTAAAATATAAATATATATATATAAAATGTATTTGCTAAATATATTTAAATATACATGAGTTATATCATATATGCTATACAGAATATCTCTATATAAATAAATACAGAAATATAAATATTTAAATGGTTGTAAAACATTGTCTTACATGTCATCACCTACTACTATAAAAATATCTCCTCCATTTACCCCAGTTTGCCATATACATATGATCATTTTCTATGATATCATGTTATGAAAAAGGTCAGGAAACACTGCTCAGAGGCATCAGTACACTTAATTTCCCGGCCTCTGTACCTGCCACACCTCCAGTGTATAAGCACAAACCACCACTGGGGATTAAACACTGAATTGAACACCTGAATCAAAGACTTCCCTAACATAGTCACAGCTCTCAATAATTATTTTCTTCATAAGAGCAGAAATAATTTCCCATAAGGCTAAAGCAGTAAGACACACACACACACACACACACACACACACATTATGTCTTCAGAGATTACCTTGATATAAGACTATGAACTGACCTAGGGAGGAGGTGGTTGCTTTTGAGGAGTAAAAGAAACAAAATAACTAGGAGATGGTTCAAGTAAAATTCTAACTCAGAGATCTGGCACATCACAGGACTATGTTGCTTAGCCACAGCTGAAACAGACAGGCCTGAGGTTGAAATACCTGGGTTCCTGGGCCCCTAAGTACTACTAGGCCTGCTAATGAAAGGGACAAGTTTAATAAAAGAGAGTGGAAATGAATAGTAATGTGATTGAACCAGACACGATATAGTACACACTATGTTATTGCATTTTTATAAGGAATAATAGTGGGTAAAATTAATCTGTGGCATTAGCAATCAGGATAGTGCTTAACCTAGATGGGGTGGGGCTAAAACAGTAAGGACACACAAGAGGGGCTTCTGGGTTGTTTATAACATGATGCTGCTTAATATGCAAGTTGCTTATGCAGGCATTTTCTGTTTGTGAAAATTTATCAAATTGTACGCTTATATGTACTTTTCTATGTATTTATTAATGAGAAAATTTTAAATGAAATGGCAGAGAGCACATACTAACAAAAGATACGTGATAGTTAGTAGGCACAGGTATAGAAAACAGAAAGTAAAAACAAAACTCCAAGGGCCCTAGCCCACCATAAGCTGAATAGGAAATAAGAAGTTAGTATTATTAGAAGCAAAAACAGAAAGCTGGCCTGATAATTGGGCTATAACAAAGGATACTTGTGTGACTTACAGAGACCAGAAAGCAATTTTTCTATGATACTATCTAGCAACTCGAGCCCTGATTAGAATAATGAGTAGTTTTGATTAGCACCCTTTAAAAAAGACATAGGAAACAGGCTCTCAAAAAATGTTAAAAGTAACGCATTTTTTAAAAATTGGGTGCTGGTCCTCTTATCTTGATAAATTGTAAAATGATTTCCCTACCCTTTCCTCTGACTCTTTGCTCCTTATCCTTCTTTATTGGCAAGTGGTCTTGTAAGAGCTAAATAAGTCAGTTGATATTAATTTATTGAGCAGATATGTCAGTGTCACTCTAAAAGAAAAAAGATGCTCAGTCATTATAGCTAAAATAATTAGGGTTGCTTAGCTTCAGTGGGAGAAGACTTGACTGGCCTTAAAATAGCTGAAGATTTTCGAGAAGGGAGTTTATCAGTCATTCTGTACCTCAGACAAAATATTAAATAACCTTAAAATAAAATGGATTTCAGCAAGACACCAGAAAGACTGGATACACGAATCAACCCCAAGGCCTGGGGACACTCAAAAGAATTAGGATATTCTGACTAGGCTGCATTCTTTCTAACATCATAATTGTTATTATCTCCTGAGTAAGGAGGTCAATTTTATTCATAACAATGACAGCAACTGATACCAAGTAATGCCTTTGAGTTCTCCTCCAGGGGCACTTTTACACCCATTGCCTCTGCTTTTGCATTGGCACTGCCAGAGGGAGACCTGGCACTCAGAGGATGCCCCAAGGCAGCCGGCGGCCAGGTTCTGACCCACGGCCCCTCTGCTCCCAGGGGGCTGCTGGCTGTCACCAGTCACCATGGTGACCTCACATCCAGCAACTGCTCTCCCACCTTCAGGAAGGTGTCTGAATGGCTCCCGGGGCAGGTCAGCGGGCGGTGGGCAATCCCAGATGAGGCCCAGAGCCCGGAGAATTCCTTGCCACTTGCTCAGCTGATCCAGTCACCTCTCCCCGGGCTTCCAGCAGAAGTCAGGGTTCGCTTCCTTCAGAACAGGCTTTGCCAGAACAGCCTGAGAAATGTCTTTTGGCACTAACGGGCTCCTCTCCCAGATCTCATTGCCCTGGGAAAGACTCAGAGCCCTGGAAAAGACACCACAGTTACAGGCCATTTTTTCAAGTGAAAACTGAGTGATGTGGAATCTTAGAATTCCACCTGGTATTTTGTCCATTTTGTGGCTGTTCCTGGAGGGAGACCTTCTGGATCTCTCCAGCCCTGAGTTGGGAAGTGGCATCTGTCCTTTGTCCCCACCACCTCTGCCTTTTGAGCAGCCCCTGATCACCAACACTCCCTTGGCCCCTGGCCTGCACACGCCGGCCCCTCGCCCACAAGCTGCGGGGCCAGCACCCCCTGTCTGGCACCTGGTGCCTGGCACACACAAAGCAGGGCTCTGGCCAGTGCCCAAGGGAGCCGAACAGCTGGCAGGCCACCTCTCAGCCGGCCCTGCCGGCTTCAGGGAGGAGGGAGTCCAGCTTGGGGAGGGGGCTCTTCCCAGGGAGCCTCCAGCAAGACATCTGCTTCCCTGGCCACGAGATCTGAAGGGCGGATGCAGGAGAGAGGGCGGTGATGGCAGAGCAGCCCCTCCCCCGGCGGCTTTGCCAAGCACGGGCTCCCGCTCTCAGAGGTGGCTGCCGCCTGTCCCTTTCAATGCCTGTCTCTCTTCCCCTCCCCCCATCAGCTGGCTTCTCAAGAAAGAGAAGTATCACAAGCAAACTGCCACGGAAAAACAAAGCTGTCTGCTGGTGGCTGTCCTGGCCTGTGCCACTGCTCCTGCGACCTGCCCAGGCTCCCCCACCGAACCCCACTTGGGGTCCACAGGCCCGTCCCTGACACCCTGCTTTCTGACCCCAAGCAGCCGCTGGGCCCTGGCCAGGTCAGAGTAGGACAACTTCCTGCTTCTCCAGCCTAGTCTGATGCCCCTGTCAGACGCCAGGGCGGTTGATGGGCTGGAGCTCTGTAGGCCAAGTGCCTGCCTTGGGGAGGGAAAGGACAGATGAGCAAGGGGACCCGTCTTCTCAGTAAATCACGAGTCTGGAGCCTCGCTGGCGGCCCCTCCACCCCGTCAGCTTTTCTTTTCTCTTGGCCAATGCTCCTGATCACTGGGAGTTTCAATCCTGTGAGCTAGGGGAACTGGTTTTGGGGTGACAGCTATTTCAAGCATGGCTTGAAAGCCATTTCTATGAAGATGCTTAGAAGTAAGAAAGAAACTGTCAACACCTCTTCATTAGCATAAGGATTTAAAAGTAAACAAACAAGCCATTCTGGCTCTTGGCTTTGCTGGAGAAGAACAGTTTATAAACAGACTGAAGAACCCAAACATTTATGTTGCCCAAGACTCTCAGGCAACCTGGGATTTTCTTTTCTCCAGGTGCATTGCAGATGGTGCCAGAATATTAAAGCGGTGATCTTGGGGGGCACCGTAGGTGACCTCCAGGCCCAGTCACTGAGGGGACTTTATCTCAGTGACTAATGGGACCCATGTCTACACGAAAGTACTGTCCTGCTGGCCTTGGCAGTCCATGGATGCTCCTTTGTGGAAGTGCTCAAGTCACGGTACAGCAGCAGTGAGACATGATCTCTCTCCACTCACAAGCCCCTGACTATGACCCGCCCCCCTGCCAACAGTGCAGGGCTGTCCTTTGTCAGTTTGGAATCATTGTCTGCCCACTTGCTTCCTGTTTCTGGTTTTTGCAGATTAGGCTTTACCCTTCCTTCCCAGACTCCTAGTGAATCAGAGAATCATCAGAACTCTGGGCAGATAAGCTTGTCTTACAGGCCACAGCACAGCCTCCTCTCAGGGCAGGGCCCCTCTCCCAGTGCTCCTCAGCCACCTGCAACAAGCTGGCCCCTGAGAACTCCTAGCCCTGGCTGTGAATTTTGTGCATCTCACAAGCTTCCACCTATGCAGCTCAAGCTCCAAGGAACAGAGAATGCACACCTGGACAGGCGCTGTGCATCACAGAGCTAGTGCGTGCTCGTGTGTGTGCACATGTGCACACACACACACACGAGTGCACATGAACACACAGCTAGGAGTGACCACTGCTTCTCTGACCAACTCCTTCCTTACACCCCAGCTCCCTCCCTGCCTCCCTGTCTGCTGTCCCCTTTGTCCTGCCATTATTGAGGAACTCAATGTGCACATCTCCATGCTTCTGCTTACTACATTGTCATGTCTTCATCTGTTTATTTGGCGGTGTCCCCCTCTGGTTCCATGAAATGGCAGCAGGGGCTGTGTCTTGTTTGTGGCCTAGGACAATGAACACTTATTAAGTGTTCATTGAACAAATTGAATTCTCTGGATCTTCCCCTAAATGCCAGCTCAGCCATCACCCTCCAGGGCTCAGGTGACAACAGCATGATAGGAGCTAGCCCAGTTTCCTTGGCTCCTCAACTTTCTCACCACTTACGCCAGCGCAAATGAACATGTTAGTTTTAATGAATCAGGCAAGCTCCATGCTTTCAATAAGGAGGAAAAGAAAAAAACATTTAGCTGAATATACCGAATGGGCTTTATTCTCCCAGGAGTTCCATTACAGAGTAGAATGTAAGAGACGACCAAAGGAAGAAAAAAGAAAAAAGCAACGAATCTCTCTTTTGCATCCCCCCTTTGCCAGCTCTCACTTAGAGCTCTTCACCCTCCTCGTGCATTGCACCCCAAGTTCCTGGAAGCCAAGGGAAAAACATAAGATGTACAGCAGGCGCCCAGTGTGGTCACGGAAAGAACGCTATTCTGTTGCCAGGTAATCTGGGTGCCAATCAAGGCATTCTCCGGTATGTCACTTAACTTCTCTGAATTTCCTGACTGTGCCATAGGATAGTTGTAAAGAATAAACATGATAAGAACTAGGAGAGGGTTCTAGAACATCCAGGGCTTCCCTCCAGGCATGGTGGTAGTGAGCACCCAGAGGTTGTGCGTGGGAAAGGCCTGGAAACTAGAAGGGGGGTGACATTGCCACACCTGCCCCTTCAGCCTTGGTGTCCCTTCCTCTTCTCCATTCTGCCCCTGTGTGCCCCTGCTATGGGCTGAATTATGTCCCCCCAGTACTCATATATTGAAGTCCTAACCCCCAGTACCTCAGAATGTGACTGTATTTGGAGACAGGGCCTTTAAAGAGGTAATGAATTTAAAATGAGGTCATGTGGGAGTGCCCTAATCCAATATGATTGGTGACCCTAGAAGAAGAGATTAGGGTACAGACACACACAGAGGGAAGGTCACGAGAAGACACAGGGAGAAGACAGCCATCTGCAGGCCAAGCAGAGAGGCCCCAGAAGAAACCAACCCTGCCAGCACCTTGATCTTGGACTTCTTGACTCCAGAACTGAGAAAACAAACCTGTGTTGTTTAGGCCACCTCCTCTGTGGTCTTTTGTTATGGCAGCCCTAGCAAATGAAACAGCCCCTGCCCCCTGCCCGCCACACCTTTCTACTCCTTTTGGGTGCTGCGGTCCTTCGGGGAAAGTGCCTGAGAAACAGATTTTCCATGCCCGATCTGCCTGATCATAGCGCTTGGCTAAGATGTTGTGGGGAGTGTGCTTTCTGTCCCCGTCGAACCCACATTCCAGTGTGTCCCAAATGTGAGCCATTATAGAGCTGTCAGTATCACTTGGGGAGGCTGATAAAAACTGACTCCTGAGCTCCCCCACAGAGAGTCTAAATCCACAGGCATGAGGTGGTCTGAGAATCCGTGGTCAGGTCTTATGTGTAGGTGACAGTGAAAGTCGGGATATCAGCTCAGTTCCTCAGAGGGCACAGTTTGGTATCACATGAATGTCCAAGTCTGTGGAGAAAACCCTTTGTGAGATCTGATGGGTTCATGCTTCATATTTCCTCTTTTCAATGGAGCCCAGTGAAAACTGATCTCTGCCCAATCCCAAATCACAGGATATCGGACCTAGAAGACCATAAGGGGTTGTTGAGCTCAAGCCCCTCCATTTACCTGTAAGGAGACCTCAGTTGTGACTGATGAAGTAACCTTGCCAAGACTACATAACCAGATGGAGCTGGAGCCCGGGCCCAGGGTTCTGGATTCCTTGTTTCCTTCTTGCTTTCTCAAGTGCTCTATTAAACACCATCCCAGTTTCTGAATGTGACGCTGACAGAAAAGAAAAGACAGTTCTTACCGAGCACCTGCAGGCCATGCACTTCCTATGCATTATCTCATTTAATCCTCACAATAACCCTGCCACATTCAACCTCAGTTTCCACATTTTATATTAGAGAGATCTGGCTAAAGTCACTCAGACAATAAAGGTAGAGTCAGGGCTCACCCCAGACTGTCTAACTCCAAGTCCCAGACAGCCCATAATCTGGGGATGAGAAGCCTGTATTTTTTAAACTGCTACAGAGAGCTGGAAAAGTACCAGGGACCCTCCTGCTCAGCTGGCATCCTGGGAATCTGCACCAATCACTTTGTGGCCACAGCTCGGCCTGGTCAGGTGACCTTCCTGCCCCACCCCACGGCCTTCTGGCTTTGCAGATTCTCTGAGCTGGGCCAGCAAGAGAGGGAGGGGCTGGCTTTGCCAACAGTCCCATGGGTGTCTCCTGGCAGCTGTCAGATGAAGAGCCTGCTGGGGTGCCAGAAACCAGGCAGCCATAGCAGAGGAGGAGACAGCTCCCTGCCTGAGCCTTGACTTTCTATTGGCCTCTTGTTCCTTGAGATGAGGCCACTTCGTACCAGCTGTAGCAGTGGGAGTTCCGTGTCACACGTGGAAGTCCCCGACATATCTTATTTTCTTCCTGGACTTACAGGAGTGCATCCTGTGGGAGTCTCCAAAATGTAAGAGCGGACTGGGAGTAGGAGATGCTGGCTGGGGGGTCCCGCACCCACCACCTTCTACGGCCTCCATTTTTAGCTCATGGGTCTTTACCCTCCTTGCCCTTCATCATGGCTGCCGGACCTCTCCTCTGATGACCCTCCCGCTCCCCTTCCTCTCACGCCCTATCAGAAGATTCTCGCTCCTTCCCATGACACGAGGTAAACTGTGGGCTTTCATGCATCCGTTCAGTTATTCGGCAAATATTTATTAAGCTGATGGTGTGTGCCAGGCACTGTTGCAGGCACTGGGAATACAGCCGTGAATGTAAGACACCAACCACACCACTCGTGGAGCGTTCATTCCAGCTGGGGAGACAGAAGGTGACCAAGATCAATGATTAAGCCTAAAGCTGGCGATAACATCAGGGAGAAAAAGAAAACAGAGAAGGGAGACACGAAGTGTTGGGGTGGTTGAAATGTCAGACGGGCTGGCTGGGGAAAGCCCTGCTGAAGTGACTTCTGAGTAACGAGATGGAGCAACGAGGTAACAGCCGTGTGGCTGGCTACCTGGGGGAGCATCTAGGCAGAGCGGCGAGTGCACAGGCCACTTTCACTGGACAGGGATGGGCGAGGGTGACAGAAAGGGGTTGAAATGTGCTTTGAGGGTAGTGTCCACAGCAACTGTGGCCTGACTGGAAGAACGGAACTGGTTTTACCGGCATCCCACCCACCCCCACACTCCTTCACAGACACAGGGCAGGCCCCCAACCCCATCCCCACATACCGGCCCTTCTGGCAGACCTTAACCTTCCAGAACTTTTCCGACTCCTTCCCAGTTCCCAAAGCTTCGCTGTCCTGTCCCAGGAAGTCAAATCCAACCCTGACACCTACCAGCAGATGACCTTTTACTCTGATATTTACTCTCTCTGACCTTGCCTTTTCCCTGTAAAACGGGAATAACGATTACACTCGCAGTTACCTGTCGAGGGTTGCTGTGAGGCTGAAGCGTGGTACTAGCTGTGCAGCGCACGCCGTGGCTTTCCAGCCTTGGTAATCACTCTTACCTGCCATGGCCTGCTCCTAACCATGCCTGACTCCCCGTGACCTTGATGCAGGCCGTCCACACAGAGGCCCAGCACACACTGGCCGGGAACCAAGAGCTGGTGCTAGGACACAGCATTCAGGGCATGGCCAGGCAGCCAGAGACTCCCCGAGCCGTGGTGCCCTGGGATCCTCAGTAGCAGGCAGGAGGTGCTGGAGCCTGATCCCTGGCTGGGGGACCCCAGCTCTCTGCAGCTTCCTGTACCAGGGTCTATCTTCCTGGCTGTTTTTGTCCCGAGCCTTGCAGTTCTCAGATACTGGCCTTTCCCCACTCCACCCTGCAGATGCCTTCCACGAGCCAGGCTGCAGGGGTCTGGGTTCTCATCCTGCCTGCGCCCTGGCTGCGCTGGCCTTGCAGAGGGTGGAATCAAGAGCTGGTGGGCTGCGGGGTCAGAATCACTCGGTTGGAATCCCTTGCTACCATTCATGAGCTGTGTGGCCTTGGGCAAGTTACTTAACCTCTCTGAGCCTCCACTTCCTCTTCCGTGAAGTGGAATATTAATACCCACTGCATGGAGCAGCTGTGGGATAAAATGAAACTATACACACAAAGCACTCTGCCTCCTGGTAAACACTCAAATGACACATTATCAACTGATGCAGTATCATTGAAATGAGTATAATGTAGGCTAGCAGGACTTTCCACCCTTACTCTGTAAACAAACCAGAATGAAAAGGAAAAAACACCCTATCCTCTTTATCATCAACAACGGTACATAAATTTGTGTCCTCTGACTTTAGCTCAGGGTTCCCTACTTTTAGGTAAGTAACGCCCTCCCGTGGAAAACGGGGGTGGCAAACTCTCAGGGACACCATTTTGTAACTCCCCAGGATTTGGCTAGAAGATTTGCCTTTGGGTGTCTGCAACCAGCTCTGCACAAGTGTATGTAGGCTCTGAGGGGAGCAGATCTGCCTCCTGCCTGCTCAGGAGCTGCCTGTCCCCAGTCTCGAGGGCTTATTTTCCCTTCCCCACAGGCAGCATGGGCCTTCCAGAAGCAGGTGAGGAGGGGCGACTGCTCCCCCTTGTCCTGGCTGGGGATTCACAAGTCTGTGAGTCACAGGGACTGTCTGGGTAGGGGCTGGGGGATGGGAGAGAGAGTCAAGAACTAGCACTGGGGCCATTTTCTCTTCTGAAAGATCTTAATTTCCATGCTAATTGCAAATTCTGGTCTGCCTCAGTTCCACACTCAGCCTTCCTTGCAGAGTGGGTGGGACGTCGCTCCTGGCGTGCCTCCTCCACGTCCTTCTTCTTGGCCAGACATGGCCTGTCCTAAGTTGACAAGGAAAAACACAGCTCTCCAAATTAATGTGGTGACTTGTCTAGGGTTATTATGGTGCTGGGGACAAATCCCAAACTGGCCTCGGCTGCTGTGGATGTCGACCTGAAGTAGCACCTGACAACTCTCCTACTTCGCCTTCATTACACACCTTTCCAGGCTGCTCCACAAGCCAAGGACCACATGAAGACTGGAGCCAGGGGTTTGCTGGGTAGTCAGACCCTGTGGGAACCAGAGGCCTCTGCCCCCAGGACTGAGCTCATGCTCCCACTTGAAAGGCCTTTTATCCTGATACTCAATGAGGCAAAAGCAGCTAAGGGCTGGACTATGGAAGTGACCAGATGTGAATAGACAGCGGGCAGTTTGCAGGGTGGCTACAAGTTCAAGGAAAGGAAGACATTCTGGCCAGAACTAAGCATGGAGAAGGGAACAGCACAGCATGTCTGTTAGACGGATTGGGTTCACTAGAGCTGTGCTCCATGCCTCAGACAGTAGAGGAAGGGAGTTTGTGGTTTTAATACTCTGGGGTGCGTGTTGGCCAGTTAGCTCACTTGGAAGAGAGCGGTGCTGGTAACACCAAGGTCACGGGTTCAGATCCCCATATAGGTCAGTCACCAAAAACAAACAAAACAACAACAACAAAAAAAAAACCACTTAGGGTGAAATCAGAAATCATCTTAGGTTTTGAGCACAGAAGTGATGATAAAAGCACATTTTTTTCAAGGGTGGGAATGGGAGGAGGTTCAGAGTTGTAAAGACTCACACACCTCACTGAAAAGAAAGAGACTTAGGTGTGTATATACATCCCTGTCCTTGCATACCCCTTAATACCGCATCAGCTCCTACTCTAACCTTCCATGAAACATAAGATTACAAAATTGATGTATTTCAAATGGGTCCTTTTTCTATTTGGTGCAATTCATAGTTGGCCTGTGTGATGACAGCTAAAGGGAAAAAATGCCATTATTTAAAATTATGAGCTAAAACAAGACCAAGTCATTTCATGTCAGCGTTCCTTTTTAAGACTGGAGACAGGTCCTAGGTGAGATTTTTATTCACTTAAGCAGACTGACCTCAACACTATAGCAAAAGGGTTAATTATTATTTTCAGCTTTTTATTCTCTCGGTGGCCAGAAGATGGGGGAAGTCGCATTAAGTGCTGGCTGCCAGGTTTTGACCTGAGAACAAGGTACGAGGATGTGAAGCCTGCGAGTGACCTTGGGAAGTGTGTGTTACCTTGACCTTTAGAGACAAGCTGTGCTGCCCGCCCACCCCCCCCCCGGGGTCAGTAAGGTCATAAATACAGAAGAAAGGGAAAGGCAGGTGATCAAACAAGCTCACCGCAGAGCCGGGCGCCGGAAAGGCGAGGTGGGCTCTTGGAGCTCGGTTCCAGTCCCTTCAGTTGGCTGGACCCGCTAGAGTGTGCGAGCCTGGGCGACCCGGAGGGGAGGGGTGCGGCGGGGGCGGGGCGGGGCACTAGAGCAGGCCGTGACAGCTGACCTGCGTGCGTCCGCGTGGGCGTCTCCCGTGCTCGGGCAGGACAGGTGCGGCAGGGGCGGGGCGTGCCGGGAGGGGGCGGAGCCTGGCGTGGGCTGGGGGTGGGGCTCTACGCGAAGCTCGGGAGGGAAGGAAGCCCTCGTCCTGCCTCGGCGGCCGAGTGTGTGTCGGGCTAGATTTCTGCAGCAGGGGGCGGGTGTGTCTCCGTGGCCGTTCAGGTGGGCGATGAAGGGTCCTCGCCCAGGACACGACGTTTCTGCTCCATCAAAGATCAGCCGCGCGCACTGCCTCAGGTCCACACAGGGCTCGTGCCGCCGGGCCTGTGTCCTGTGACTGGGAAAGCGGCTCCTTTTCGGGCCACATCCATCCAAGTGCCGCTGCTGGCCCCTCGCACGTAGCGCTGACGCGCTTGGGAGGAAGCGCAGGTTCGCGAGCCGCCCGAAGACGGCCAATCACAGCAAAGTCCGGGCGGGGCTGAGGTGGCGTTCGGTGTCCACCACGCCGCCCACATCTGGGCCGCAGGGCACGACTGCTGTTTACTGACGTGCAGCGGCCGGTGGCGTAACCACGGCGACCGCGCGGCCCCGCCCAGCACCGCCCCGCCCCGCCTTCCCGCGCTCTCCATTGGCCACTGGCCCCAGCGCCTTCCGAAGCCACCAATCACCGGCAGCGTCTACTTGCACAGGGCGGAGAGACCCCTCCTGGCAGAAGCCGTGCTCCGCGTGGAGCCGCCGGACTGATGGCTTCATCTACCTTCACGTAAACTCCAATCAAAGAGGCAAAACGTAACAGGATTACCTAATCATATCTACTTAAGGGGCGCTACGCAGCCCTACTAACCGGCCCTGGGCAGGTTCCTAAGGCAAAGAGCTATAGGATTATGCTCTTTCTAGATACCTATCTAGACTCTTGTTCGGGCTCCATCACTGCCTGATTCTCTGCCACTTCCCATCTGGGGGTCTCTGTCTCCTCAGCTCAGAGAGAAGGACTGGATAGTCAGCCAGGTCCCTTCCGATTGCAAATTTCTATGAGCTGCAAAGTCTGAGTCACCCCTGCAAGCTAACAATGTTTCGCATTCAGGCCTGAACCGGAAAGCACCGAATGGGAGGCTGATTTGACTTTGCTTTTTTCTCTGCTTCTGTCTGCAGAGAAAGAAATAGCTGCCTCATTCCCCTTTGCCAGAGGAAAAAAAATCAATAGGTGTTTAATCTGCAAGGAGATGCATTTTCCATCTAAGCCAAGGAGATGTGGGAGGGCTCTAGGCTGAGGATTGATAGAACTGTCAGATGTCAGAGCCAGCGGAAACCATAAATAATCCAGTCCAACCTCTTCGCTTTACAGATGAGCAGTCAGGCCCAGAGACGCAAGAGGACTTGTGCAAGGCCGCCCAGCTGTCAAGAGCCCAGGTAGAAATCAGTGCCCTTTTCTGTTACACCGAGCTGTGGCCACTTGCTTTTCTCAGAGACCCCGGTGTGCTGTGTCTCGCCTTCCTCTTCTTCCTCCTCCTCTCACACTGTCCAGTAATAATTGGCAGTGTGCAATCTGATTCTGGGAACCTTAGAGGCAAGGACCTAGCTGAGTTTTCTGATCCTAGCAAAGGTGGATTCCTTGAAGAAAGCTGCCTTTAACTTGGCCACAATCTGAAGCGCTGAAGGATTCCAGTGATTCTGCAAACTGCAGGCTTTGACATTAAAGGACTTGTAGTGGATTTCACAAACTTTGAAAGCCTTAAGCACCAGAATGATGAAGCACTGAGTTAGCAATATAATGACTGACAGCTGCATTCTCTTACTTCCCAAATGACCCAACCACACAACATAGAGCCCTCTGGATTTTGTATCTATAAAAACTTGCAGCCATTTAAAAATAGATTTCCTCATCTTACCAAACCCACCTCATTCCCTGTGCTCTTTGCTTAGGCAACCTCCTTTAGCCCAGCATCAAGCGTTTATGGAACTCCCACAATTTCCTCAAATGATGCAGGCACTTACGAGTTCACAAAAAATAGTTGCCCTCAGAGAGCTTACAGTGTGATTGATGACCCAGAGCACCTGTACACTAGGACAAGCCTACCTGAAAGGTTCCCACACACCCACTAGCCTGTGGGTACAAAAGAGGTAACATCAATATTCATGCCCAGGTTTTGATGACTCAGAGCTCCCACCAACAAAGCTGCAGGACCTTGGGCACCTCCCACCCCCGTGGGACGCGCAGGGTCTCTCTGACATGTGCAGACAGAGTTTTTCTGTGTTCTTTGTCTGCAGCCACCTATGGTCCAGGCCCTGAAAAGCCATTTAAAGCCATCACTTCCCCATTGCCACTGATGGCTCTGCCCTGCAGTGGCCCTGCCTTTACCTGGGGAGGTTTCTTGGGAATCCCAGAGCCTCAAAACCCCTGAAGAATCCAAATGATGCATTGCCCTGCAGGCTCACTGCAGTGGAGGCACACTGGGTTTCTGCAGTACACAGTGTCCCATGAGCTCTGCTGTCAACAGGCCAGACCAAGGTCCCATTCCCTTGTGTGTACCAAGTATTCTCACTATTCCCCTGGGGATATGCAACCATTATGTCAGTCCTGGTAAGAAAGACAAGCAGAGAAAAGAAAAAGGGCCAAAGTGCATTTAACGAATTTCTTTCCTACCTATAGAACAAAATCCAAAATCTTTTTCTACCATGTTCAAAGCAGAGCCTACTCCATCATTAACTGGTACCAGTTCATTCACTTAACAAACACTCTGAGCACTTACTCTGTGCTGTCACTGGGGAGACAATGGTGAAAAAGACAGACAAGGTCCATGCTCCCTGGAGCCTACAGTCCCCAGGCTGCGGTGAGAGCTGCAGGTGGAGGTTCCCATAGCAGGAACAGTGAAGTGTTCAGTTTAGATAAAGGAACAGACAGGAAAACGGTATGGCTGGAGCCAAGTGCTCAGAGATAGGGTGCTAGGAGGTGAAGTTAGAGAGGGAGGCCGGGCCAGATCTCACAGAGCTTTGTAATCAAATGTAAGCATTTGGAATTTTATTTTAAGTATGATGAAAAACCATTACAGGGCTTTAAGCAGGGGAGAAGCATGATCTGATTTATATTTGTAAACACCATTCTGGTTGTGGTGTGGCTGATGGACCATAGCAATATCTAGACAGGAATCTTCTTGGTATGAGAAGAAACCCATTCAATCGTCAAGTAGACTTCCCTCTTCTGCACTTTAATTTGCCCCAGGAAGGGACATTGGTACTGATTATCCCACCCAGTCTAGCTTGGGGTATAATTGTTTTTTTGGCCTTTGGGTTTACAAATCAATCTCTTAATGAGCTCATTAGAATGAGTCGGTCCCCCAGAACCTTCTGTCAGTTGATAAGATTGAGTTTCTTGACCTCGAAAACTATAATCTAGATTCTGACTGAAGTCCTGCCCACCTGTGAGGTCCTGTAAGCCATAGGTCAGCGCCCTCTCAAACCCCTCAGAGCTGCAGCCAGCCATCGGCATCAAACCATTTTCATGTTTGTTGGATGAACGAATGGATGAATGAATGGACAAAAGAAGAAACAGACGACTGGCTGGTTAGCTAGTGGGATGGATGGAAGGAAAAATGGAAAGAATCTTATATACGAGGGTACTTCAAAAAGTTCATGGAAAGATCCATACTATCTCTTAATTCTATTTTTCCACAAACTTTTTGAAGTACCCTTATATATAGCCCAGGGGAGGAGGAGAACATGGTAAGGGTACCAGTGAAGTAGCGGATCTTGCCTCTTAAGCCACTCGCTACTCATTCTAGGAGACCCCTGAGTCAGCCTCCCAGACTGTCTGGTTGCCTGCAGACCCACATACATGGCATGAATGAAGGCGTCACAATCTTCTCAAGTCCTTTGCTCCTGGAGAGCAGATGCAATCACTGTCTCTTCAGACTGCACAGATGCATTCCCCCCTCTCTGGGCCTACAGACTTTATACCTCCCAAAACTCGCCTTCAGCCCTGGGTAGGGTTAGGAGGACCCAGCAAGAAAGAAGGAGGGTGTGGAGATGCTGAGACACCAGGGTAGCACTGGCAGTCTGACCCTCGAGGCACCACCCTGCACAAAGGTGGGGCTGTCGGGTGCTAGAGTGGTGGGGGCTGGCACTAAAAGGCCCATCTGACTAAGTCATTGACCCTCACTCCCAACCTACCCCTTGAGAAAGGAATCCAAAGCTAACATGCACCTTCAACCAGGAGCCACTTTCTGCATTCCTGTGTCAGATCACCGTCACTTAGCAGGCTGTGATGGACTGGGTCTGCAGAGAAGAAGGCTTGACAGGCAGCATGTGCCTGCTGCAAGGGAACAAGAAATGGAGAACAAGACGTCACCAGGTTCTTGCCAATCTCTGCTGGTTGGAAAATCTGGCTTTTCTGATCCTGGTGGGAAGCCCCACTCTGCTCTCTCAGCAAAAGGCTGAGGGAGCCATCACAGAACTTGATGCAGGCTTGAAAGCATTCCGCAGGGTTTGCTTTTGTTCTCATGCGAGCTTTCCAGTGGGAGACAAATGCTTTCCACATGCTCTGAGAGGAGGAGGCTTCTTTCCCTCGCTTTTGATCCTTAGACACTGCAGCGTGTAAACAATCATCAGCCCACAGACAGTTTTCCAGAAACAGAAGTCTCTCGCTGACCTCCCCACCCCCACCTCTGAGCAAACCGATGATCATTTTCCCACACCATCCTGCACCTGATCCCCCCAACCCCCAACCCAAGGGCCATGCCCTTGAGTCCTCAGGGAGCTTAGCCCTGCAGAGGGGAAGGGCCTGAAGCACAGGCTGCCCTAGGTGGACATGTCTGTGGTCATCCAGGCTCCCTGTCCGAAACTCTCTTCCCCAGAGTCCCCAGGCTCCACCACTGCTCCCAGATAGGCCACAGTCCTCTCCAGCTAGCAGATGACATCAGATCAAAACACACCCAAGGGCCGGGGCACAAACACTCTCATCACTGCTGGTGGACAAATTACTGCTATCTCTCCATAGGAAATCTGTAAAATAAATAAATAGATAAATAAAATATCCCCTTAAAATGAGCACACTCTTTGAGTAAGCATTTCTATTCCTAGGAATCTATCTCCAGGAAATAGGCAGGAATTTGGCAAAAGACTTACACACAAGATGCTCACTATATCATTTTAAAAAATGAAAGAATTGGAAAGAACCTACTCCCTAAAATAGGAGATTAAGTGGTCTCTTGTACTATGTCAACAGTCATGTCATTATCAAAAATAATGTTTGAGCACACGCTCTAATAAATATTTATTTTTAATAAATTACACATGGATACTATAGAACTAAAAATGTTATGTGCATTATAAAACACACAATATGGGAACTTTAAGTAATATTTTACATTTATTTTATTTTATTCATTAGTACTACAGAAATATTTTGGTTTAGAGAGAGCAACGTGATTTTGGACATGTTTAATTATTTCTTAAAGTCTTAGTTCCACACTTTGTGATACAATTGAAAGATTAATATATTTCTATACTTGGTTATAATAGTTGCCATAATTGAAACTAATCTTTTATAAAGACACAGATACAAATAGAAGAAAGGCACAATTGGACACACTTACTAATCAAGAAATTAATTTTTCATTCTCATATGCTAAGTATACAGAGATTTTTTAATTGATATTAGGCTAAGTAAATTTTCTACTTCTATGGTGTCAATCAGTAGGTCTTACTTTTTAAAAATATTTTTAGCAAATACATCCAAAACACTGAAATTTTCATTGGAAGATCTTTAAACAAGTCAGAAAATTCTGTTTCTACATTTTAAGGTGAGTACATATGAGAGTTTGTGTATATAACTGCACTTTTTCAGCAATAAAATCATATAACATAATAATGGAAATCAAAATACTTTCACTATTTCTTTCAAAAGCCATTATTGTACTATTCATTGTTAAATATCACCATAACTTGGAGACAGTTTCCATGTCTTTATTTTTATACATTTTGACAGTGAAGTAATATCATAGGCAAAGTCACAAAAATTTCTAACTCATCTTTGTGTTTATTAACTCTTTTATGTAATTTACTGCAATATATACATCCAACTTTTGTGTATATAAAAGATTTTTTTTTTGCTTATTCCCTGTGTCCTTAAAAAATATTATAAAGATTTTACTATAAATTAAGAGCTTTATTTTATAAACTGAACCACATCACAGATAGTCAGTGTAGAACTCTGCACTTCCAGCTTCAAATTCTTTGCTACAGTTGTTTGCCTGTGAATCAGTGTCAAGAGTGTAAATTGTTAGCTCATGTTTGTTGAGCACTTACTATGTGCCAGGCACAGTTTAAACACTTTACATATATTAATTCATTTAATTTTCACAACTACCCCTCATATGGGTACAATTATTATCCCCATTTCATAGACAAAGAAACTGAGCCACAGGGAGGTTGTCTAAATTGCCTAAGGTCACACAGCTAGCAAGCAGCAGCACCGGAATTTGAACTGGGACAGTCCCTGTCTGGTGACAGTGCGATTGTCCCCAGCGCTACACTGTTAGCTCTGGGATGATGCTTCAGAATCTTGTTATTGTGGTCAAAGCTGGCACTCGGCTGCACTTATACCTACTTTTTTTTTTTTTAACCATTATTGAAGACATCTTTTTTATGGAGAATATATATGCTTCAATTATTCTTCCTGTAGTGGCTTACAGAAACATAATTCATGTGTTTCATTTTTGAAACAGAATTTAGCAACTGCTGCAACTGAATCATGCTGGAAACATATGTACTTTCATCCAATTATATGGCAGAACTCCCAAACTGCATTATTTACTCTAATATTTATTTCTTCAAATATTCAGCAACTGCTTTCTATGCAACCTCAATTGTATTTGCTGACAAAAGACTATATTTAAGTTCTCCCCCATATTTTTTCCATGTGTTTTTCTGGCCAGTTTTACCATGGTATGTGACATTTAAATGCCTAAACATTTATTATTATTAGTTTAGTAAAAACATTTAAGTGCTGAAATATTCCATGACTAAATACTGATGGAAAAATTTTGAGGTTTGTCTTTATATTCCCAAAGTTTATTTTTTTAAATGTCTTGCCTTTAGTGAGTGATATGCTTATTGGCTTATATCTCAAGGTACAATATACACTTAGGGTAAGGCCATCGTGAATGAAATGGCTACATATCCACGATTCCCGTAATCTTCTTAAGAGAGAAGTTGTTGTTTTACGAGAATTATGACGTGGGAAAGGAGGAGGGAGAGAGGGGTTAGGGAGAAATTGGTAAAAGGCCACAAAAAATATATTTATATTGTGTGCTGATTAAAAAAGAAATTATGAGGAGCTCATATCAGAAGTTGAAAAAGAATCTACTCTACCATTTTCCTGTTCTCTTCTCATGCTCTATATTTTCTTTGCAGGAAGGTTTTTAAGCCACCTGCCCATCTTTGGAGGGTTATTCGTTGAAAGAATACAGTCTGGAAATCTCTTTAACCAAATACTCAGAAACTGCAGCAAATTACAATTTGCTAAAAGCAAACAGAGCTGTGCAGGCACTACTGTCCTTCCCCCAAGACCCTGCAGGTACCATATGTGCATGCAGCTGGGCGCAGCTCGGGGGTGAGTCCAGGTATTATATTATCAGAAAAACTTATTTTCTTTCTTATATTTGGATAAAACTAAATGTTAAAGGAAGTCGTAATATTTTCTTCCCTTATAGATTGTCTTGCATGCCCCTCACTTTGGGGACTACAAGGGAATACTTTGCCGTCAATAAAATTATGTTACAGAAGGCCATGTACAAGCACATGGGACAACATTTACAATATATTGAATGGAAAAAGTCAGCTTCAAAAACAGGATATATATAGTAAGTGCTTGATAAATATTTAATGGGTGATTCCATATGTGAAATAAAAACAAAAGCATTTTTTGAAGTGTTGTATTTATTCTGGATTTCCTGTACTTCCTGAGTTGAAAAATGCTATGTTATCTTAAAAAGTGTATACACACACACATGCACATATAGGTATGACATTTACTCATACAAACGGCAGGAGGAAAATTAAAACATTTGTCTAACAATACTTCATGCCCATCATCACCTGTGCCAATCTAGCACCCCTCTGGGTACACACATCCTGCTGGAAAAGTGCAGGAGACCCCGTCTGGCCCTCAGCATTAGCTCCACCAGCAGAGATGAACCCAGCAGACCCGGGGTGGACGAGGGAGAGGCCTGGAGTCCAGACTCAGCTTCATGAGAGCAGCCTGGGGGAGCCACTAGCTGCCTGAACACAGGGTGGGTTCTAGGTGCCGAGGAGGGGGACAGGAAGTACAAGGCAGAAGGCACACTTCCCAGCTGCCAGCTCTGTCCTGGGACAGACTTTCTGTCAGCCTCGTCCTAAGCAATGGTTGCTAGAACGTGGTCCTTCCAAGGGAAACTCACAAGAGTTCATATCCTGTCCTCCTCATGTCAGGGTTCTCATGTCAGGAGGAAAGAGCTGCTTTCATGTTTTAAATCAAAAGGAAATCTAGCATCTGTGAACCATGAGGCCATCGGTCCAAGGCTGTGGGTCCCTAACTGCATTCACCCTGCTGCTGCTCGTGGTCCCATCTCCACACCTTCCCTCCTTTGAAGGTGAGCTTTTCTTTGACCTCTTGCCAATGCTGACACCAAATAGCTGTACTATGCACGTGGCCTCCCTCTTAATGGTCTGACAGGAGCCCAGGCAAGATCTCCGAGGTGACCGGGACGAGTGCCCATCCTTGGGGATGACCCTTCAGAGTCCCTCATTCCCCTCCTCCCCGGCAGAGGTCTGGCCTCCCTGGCTGAGACATGCCAGTGCCAAGCGGGAGCACAGAAAGCCCTGGAAGAGTCAGAGAATGAGCCAGAAGCCCTGAGCTGTCCAGCATCTGTCAGGCCCTCCAGGGTTCCCTTCCCATTACACACACATCTAAAAGGGGAGGCTTCTACTGGCCCTGCCACTGAAACCAGCGCTGGGTTCTTTCGCCGTATGTGACTACGGGGTATCTCCTCTTCCTAGGATGAAAGCATTGGGCCAAAGAAATAATAAAATCATCACGTTACTTATTTTTACTGCCATGTATTGAGCCTCAAATAAGACAATTACACACATTCTCTCTTTTAATCCCATCAGTAGCTCCTATAGGATAGGTTCTTTCGTCTTCATTTTTATAGATGAGGAAACTGAGGTTCAGAGAAGTTAAATAGATAATTTGCCCAAGGTCTCATAGCCAGGAATTGGAAGAGCTGGGACCTGGTGACCCGCTGTGTCTGACAGCCCAGCCTCTGCCCCTTCCTCTGGAAGCCCTGCTGAGTGTTCGGCCAGTCAACAGGTCGCGTTAGGTCCATGTCATGAACTCTTGTCCCGAGGTCTGGTGAACCTAAACCTTTGCCCCAAGGCTGTGGGTCCCTAACTCAGTCGTTCCGGTATCCACAGGTCTGGTGGCACCGGGCAGTTCATGGTGACCAAGGGCCAGGGAGCAGGGCTCCTGGGGGGACCCACCCACCTGCTCCACAACCCAGGCCTCAAACACAGACATCCCCAGACCAGGTCTGAGCAAATGATATCAGACCTTTTCCAGGATTCGGGAGGGGATGCAGTAGATGACACTGAGATTTGAAAGGGGGGTGTGAGGAGGCTGTGACAAAGGGGAATGGGGAGCCAGGGACCTGGACACAAACGTTTCTGAATTCCCAACCACGCAATGAGCCTGTGTGGCCGATGCACCAGCTTCCCCGGCCCCCAGAGCCCAGCCGCTGCTTCAGATGCATGAGAGTGCGTGTGTTTGTGTGCATGTGTGAGTGTGTGTGCACGTGTGTCAGTGTGTGGGCACGTGCACGCTTGTTTTGGGGGGACACAGAATCTCACCAGCCTGAGCTGGGGATTGTGCTCCAGTTTGAGGCCCCACAGGCCAAACATATGCTCTGTACTCTCGCCAGCTCTGGGGCCTCTGGCTAGAGTAGCCTATTTTATGGATGAGAAGAAAAGCCCCACGCAAATTTAAGAGGCCACCTGGAGAGTTGATTATGATTTTTAAGAGCTAATGCACCACCCACGACTCACTGTTTACGATTGGCCCTTGCTCACCCTCACTGTCATAAACTGTGTGTGAGACACTGTATATTCGTGGGCCACCCAAAGCCCTTGGCGGGCAGGGGACAGTCAGCACTAATCAAGGTGCTGGGAGGAGACAGGGCCTCCCGGCTGCTGGATGAGATGAGAGCTGAGACCAAACAAAGGCAGGGAGGCAGCTGGTCCCGTGCGCAGCTGTGCTGCAGCCTATTGAAGGTGACAGATCCTGTTAAGTTATGCAGCCAGGCGCACACAGAGGCCCCCGTAAATCAACAACAGGCCCACATCCTTGGGAAGGCTCCTGCCAGCCTGGCGATCTGAACAGGCCTATAGCCTGCGTAAGGAGGAAGGAACAGGAGGAAGAAGGGGGTCTGTGGCTATCCTACAAGAGAACACTGACAGCAAGGTTCTGAGCATCAGGAGTGGGGCAGGAAACCCAGTGACTCCCACCTCCACCCCACCTCCCCACACGCAATCTCCCCTCCAGAGCCCCAGGAGAATCTGGGGGCTCTGATCCCTGGGGCTGCCTGACTTGGGCCTGGAGCAGACAGTCCCGAAAGTCTCAGCCCCTAGCCCCAGCGCAGAGTTGGCCCCCACTGTCCCTGCAGCCTGGAGGGGGATGGTGTGGTGGCTCCCTCGGGAGAGTTTGCTTCTGCTTCTGATCTGCCTCAGTGAAAAGGTAGTTCTTACTGAGGGCCATAATGGACTCATTTGTAAAATGGGAGTGCAGAATGAGCTCCCCCCATCCTACCAGCTAGTCCGGTTCTCTGATTCCACAGCTACAAAGAGTGTTAGGTGAGACTGCTCCCTGACTGGTAGGTAGAAAGAAGGTCCCACCATTTGGAGCAGGGACAGAGCTCAGCAGGCATTGAACCCTCCTCCTTCAGGTTGCAGGTGACCAGACTGTGTTTCAAAGAAGTCACCCACTTGCCCAAGGTTAAGGACGAAGCTGAAAGCAGAGCCTAAGCTCCCAAAGCCACAAGGTGACCAGGGCAGGTCTCTGCTTTGTGGCTGCAAAGTTTCTGACATGGCACTTGCTCTCTTATATGATGACACTGAAATAAAACCAAACAGGTTCATAGCTTACGACAGCAATTGTTTGGGGGGAAAAAAAATAAAGCCTTCAGCCCCAGCTCTCTAGTTTTGCTTTGGCTTCCCCACCCTCCACCCCCATGGCCTCCTGCAGACAAAAGCAGGAATTAATCACTATTATTCACAGATCAGCTCCTGCCTGCTCCTGCAGCCAACCATGCTGATGGCTTCATGAGGAGGTGAACAGCCTTCCCTGTAGTGACTCCCAATACCGTGGAAACAACGGAGAAGGGGCTGGAGGGAGAAGAAAGGGAAAAGAGAGGAAGGAAAAAATGACACGAAAGGGGGAGAAGGGTTCCAGATTTAAGGCTCGCACTGTCTCTTCAACAGTCCAGGGTCTGCCTTGTCATGTTTATCTGCTATATTTGTAAAGCTGTGCAAATTCATCAAAATCACATATGCTGGGAGCAGTCTGCTTCCTTGAGGTAAAAATCTTAGCAGGTACAAAGACAAATTCTCTTTTAACCATAAATAAAGATCTTTTTAAAACGAATGGGAAAGTTGCACAACGATGTGAATGTCCTAACACCATTGAACAAACAGTACACTTAAAAATGGTTAAAATAGTCAATTGTATATTTATAAATTTTACCACAATTTTTTTTAAGAAAAGGAAAGAAAATTAAAGGAAATAAAGAAAAACTGTTCAGTTGTTCCCAGAGGTCACCTCTGATGTGCATAGGAGTGTGGAAAGTGCTCCCCCGGGAGAGGCAACCAGCGGGGCTCCCAGCCCAGGGCAGTGACAGAGCCAACCATGGGCTCACCTCGGTTCTGGGCACCCTGCTCCATCCTCTGTCCTCCTCCTTAGACTCCAGGGCAGATCCTTGGCAAATGCCTCCACAGGGTCAGTCAGACTTAGCTGAGCATTCAGTCCAGGCTGCTTCTGTACCAAGTCTCACTGAAGGAAGAACTGATTCTAAGAAGACGTCTTTCATGGCACAACCCACAACTGGGTAGAAAATAAAACAGCCACCAAAGGAGATTCATTCAGCAAATTTTTAATGAGTGCCTATGTGCCAGGCACTGTGCTAGATGTAGACATATACCTTGTCATGCTGGAACCACGGAGAGATGCACATAATCACTGACCCTGTGGTCACAGGGCTGGCCCAGGTGTTATGGGAGCACACAAGAGGGACACTGTCCCAGAGAAGATCAGGTTTGAGACCTATGCCCAGAGGACACTGGGCATAAAGTGCATATCAAAAAAAGGGATTGCAAATACATGCTCGGTTTCTCATGAATGACCACGTGACCCAGCAATTCCACTACTAAGTATGTACTGAAAAGAATTGAAAGCAGGAACTCAAACAGATATTTGTATTCCAATGTTCATAACAGCATTATTCATAATAGCCAAAAGGTAGAAATAACCCAAATGTCCAGTGACAGACAAATGGAAGAACCAAGTGTGGTATATGCATACAATGGGATATGATTCAGCTATAAAATGGAATAAAAGTTTAATATATGCTACAACATGAACCAACCTTGAAAATATTATTCTAAGTGAAATAAGCCAGATACAAAAGAGCAAATATTGCATGATTCCACTTATACGAGGTACCTAGAGTAGTTAAATTCATTGACGCAGAAGGTAGATTAGAGGTTACAAGGGCTGGGGGAGAGGAAATGAGGAGTTATGGTTTTATGGGCACAGAGTTTCCATTTAGGATGATGAAAAGTTCTGGAAATGGATAGGGGAGAGGGTCGCACAACATTGTGAGTGCACTTACTGCCACATAGTTTTACTTAAAAATGGCTAAAATGGTAAAATTCATGATATGTATATTTTATCACTATAAAAAATTCTTCAGTTACTTAACTTCTCAGTGGGAAAAATAAATATCAGTCCGTCCATCTCCTCTCTCCCAGGTTAATAAGGATTCCACAGGCTGAGAGAAAAGAAGTAAGCAACAGAATCAGGTGGATTTTTGATTCCTGGAATGGCATGCCAGATTTTCAGGCCAAGCTGCCCACTGGAAATAAATAAAATACTGGATAAAATAGAAACAATTTATTTAAAAACATCAATAAGCTCACCAGACAGCAACTACCAAGCTAGAATCTAAGGAAAAGCAGGAGGGAACCCAGAGAGGGAGCAGAACAGAGCCTCAACATTGCTTTTACCCTGACTGCTGTTGCTAAAATAGGCAAACTTGGGTTGTAGGTTTTACAGTCTGTAGGGCAAGGAAACAGAAACCAAGGCCTGGGGCTCAGTCAAGATAGGGAACCTGATGAGAGACCCTCCCCTCCTTGAGGTCTACACTGTCAGGGTTAGGATGAATCGTAAGCACACCCATTCTCACCCCACATACATGCAATCCCAGGGCTTTACAGGGAAGATCGTCTTAGCAACTAGCAAGGCAGGGAAAAAAAGAAACGTGAACAACACATGCCTGGCCACTGGTCCTACAATAGATTTGCAGCCTGGATTCACTGGGAAACTCAAGCTAAGCATTTGGGGTAAGATGGCTCCAGATGGGCCCAGCTCACTTGGCAAGCAGAGAGTCAATAAATATTAGTAACCACCGTCACCCCCATCATGACCACCTCCACCATCACCTCTGCCCACTCTGCCTCCATCTGCCTTTCGTGTTCTCCACCCTCACCATGTCTCTTGCCCCTCGCTGGGTCTTTCCCAGAGGACCTTACATTCTCTCAATGACCAGCTAACTCCTACTCCCAGCTTTGACCTCAGCTCCAAGAGCATTTCCTCAGGGAAGCTTGCTCTAACCCCAAATCTAAACCAGGTCCCTTTGTTTTTTTGTTTATTTGTTTGTTTGTTCTCTTTGTTTTCTTTCTTTTTTTTTTTTGACCAGTAAGGGGATTACAACCCTCGGCACGGTGTGGTCTGCACCACGCTCAGCCAGTGAGCGCACCGGCCATCCCCATATAGGATCTGAACCTATGGCCTTGGCGCTACCAGCACCACACTCTCCCAAGTGAGCCACAGGGCCAGCCCTAAACCAGGTCCCTTTGTAGATATACCTTTATAAACCTGAATTCCTTGCTTTCAGAGCACTTAAATCAGTTTTGAATTTTATATTCATAAGTGGGATTATTTGATTAATACCTCTGTCCCTCACTAGACCATAACTCCCTGATAGCCGGAAATATATCTGGTAATATTCATCATAAATTCCAGTGTCCCAACACATAGAAAGTACTCAAAATTATTTCTGAATGGATTAATTGCAGGATCTCAGAAGACTTGGAGATTTTCCCCACTTTGCCTCTCATCTTGTGCCCTCTGCTAGATCTTGTGCACTTGAGCCTTCTGAAATTGTTCTCTATTTCATGTAATGGAATAATAAGATCTGCCCCAACTACCTCCCAGGGTTCTTATAAAGACCAATGAAACCCGAAATACGACAAGTGTAAGGAATTTTATTATAGGGTTGTAGCTGGAGTAATATCAAATTTTGCCATATGTCTAACCCTTACTGGGGACTTACGGTAAACCGGGCACTATGCAAAGTGCTTCAAATACTTTATTTCATTTAATCCTTATTTTTTTAAAACTGTGAAGAAGGTATTTTTGTCTGCATTCTACGTATGAAGAAACTGAAGCCCTAAAAGTTTAAGAAATTTGCTTTGATTCCCATGAAGAAATTTGGGATCTGAAGGCAGGTCTCTGTGATCCCAGTGCCCACTCACTCTAATCCCCTTGCATCAGTACCCTTCTAGAGCTCCACTTCACCCAGCGCTTCTTGAGGCAGCCACGGCCACCTTGGAAATGACCATCTGGTTGGCTAGGAGTCAAGGAGGGAAGACCAGAGGTCCTCTTCTATCCATGTCCTTCCCAAATTCACTAGAATACATTTAGAATTCACCAGAGCACAGCATTTCCTAGCATAAAGGCAATTTGGCAAGACCCTGGATCTGCTGAGGAAAGCCAGTTCTGCAAAGCCTCTGACCCCTTGCCACCTGGCAGCAGGTTGTTCCTTGACTTTGGATGTGGCGCCTCTTGCCCAAGATCTGCTTCAGTCCATGGTAGTTTTACTCTTGCCTTCCACTCACAGGCACGCAGTTCAAGCAATGCTTGAGCTTCTAAAGGTCATGGAAGAAGAGGCTGATATTAAAGGAAGTTCTTTTTCAATTAACAAAAGGTTTTTTAAAAGTGATCATTCAATCGTAAAACAAAAACCAGCTTTAAAATTTTGCCACTGAATCCAGATCCAAAAGTACTGTTTCCTAAGTTTTTGAATAAAACTACATCTCAGTCTACTGTAGAATAGATTTACAGTTTCCATTTTGTTCTTTGGGAGGCCTTCATGTATTTATGGCAAAATAGTTTTAAGGTTTAATCACCCCAGGAGCAGGAAAACCCTCTATGTTCAATGCCTAGCCTAGTGACGTGTGCAGGTATGTCCTTAGAAGTCCTTTGGATAATAAACAAGAAAAGGGACAATCAGAAGGTTTTCACTAGGACTCTAAGATGAATTATCTAAACAAAAAAAAGTCAAGACAGAAAGAGCTTTGTGATTATTTGAACATATGTCTAGGCTATGAGAGGGTAGCTATATTATTTTGAATATACACGTACTAAGTTTACTTTCTGCAAAGAGGCATTTCCAACTCCTATCCTAAACTCAAGGAAATTAAAACACACACACACAATGATCTCAGAGTATTTCCACCAAAGGTAATGAACAGAGCAGACAAATCAATCTGACAGGTAATTTACCATTACGCTTTGATTTCATCAGTCTAGCCACAATGCATTATGAACCAGGAAAATTAGACAAGTCAAGAGGATGATATTATCAGTGTTTAATGTTTATTTCCCATTACCTGGCAGCACAATTATTCTCAATAAAATATAACCATTCTCTAAGAGAAAAACTTTAAGCAGTTCAGCTAATAACAATTGTACTATCTGAGTTTCAAGCAGACTCAGCAACTTGGAGAAAGAGACCATGTGCCTTTTATTGATGGCTGGTGTGACAGGGAGAAAACCGTGCAGATTTATGAGTGCATTTAGGTAGAATGAAGGGAAACAGGGAATTCTATGGACAAACAAAATTCACTGAATAAAAGATGGTTTTCCCCTTCCTTTTCAAATGTCATGCAAAATGTAGTCATTTTAAACTGAGTTGACAGATCTGTGTTGGCCATCCCCACCCAAAACAACATAGAACGAAACTGTTGTAAGTCTTATGTCAGTACTTTGATTCCCTAAACCCAGGTATAAATTCATCCAAAGATGATTAGGATAAGACTTTCAATAGCTCTCACGGCCTAGCAGACTTTTTGGAAATTGAGTTTTGAACACAGGCAAGCTGTTGATGATAAGCCCCGGTTAGAGATTTCTTTCATATGGGGGAAATTTTCTTCTGAATGATCTGTTCTGAACGAATAGGGGAATACAATTCTGAAAAAAGTTGTTTAGATTCCTTACACTTCAAATAGGACTTAAATGTTCCTAATTTTACCACCATGTTCCGTTTAACCAGCTACCAAACAAATCAGCTTCAGTTTTAAGATGGTGTTTTTATGGAAGTGAAAAGATAATTAAAACAACACTAGTGCCAGAAGGGAGTAAAATGCAGTTTCTAAGGCTTAGTAAGGTCAGGGCTAGCTCGTTTCAGCACTGAGAAGAATTAAGGAGAGGGCTGATGTTATTATAAGAAGAGTGGTAGTGTTAGTAGTAACGACGCTGTAGTTACGAGGGCTGCAGTCTATAGAAAACAAAGCACTTACTGAATTTGTCTACCATTTCATTCTGTACTACTGTCAATACCACTCACCAAACTACAATTAATTTTTCATCACATCCAGAGTCAGGGGAACAATTTACCTGAAACTAAAGCTTAACTATTCCAAATCCTCAAAAAACATAACTATGCATTTATGTGTATTATGCTTATCTCCAGAGTATCTCAGAAACAAAATTTCCCTCAGTCTGTAGAACAGCCATCTGGAGATCAAACATCAGTCAGGTAAAGGAGCAGGGAACCATGTCAAGAAGTAGGTTCCTTGCTGTGAATTCAGGTTTGTGGAATTTTTACATTCATTTGCATTGAGCTCAAATAATAATAAATACTGTACAAGTATTCCAGTAATTTTACCCTCTGCTGCCTGAATATAAAAACAAAGCAATATTTATCCAAGAAGACACCAAGAGCAGAATGCTCACTATCCTGCTTCTTGTAGCACATCTCCCCATGCATGCCATAGCTTCTTGTAGCCCTGAATACAAATAATAACCCTTTGCTGTAGGTCACAGAGCCAGTAGTGAAACCTAGGCTAAGGCACCAATGCCCCTGAATAAGGCCAAAATCTGCAGGAGAAACTGATATGTAAGCGATCGAAAGTTCACGTAAAAAAATGAACAAGTAAATCAAGAAAGTTATCAAAAGGAGTAATAATGGGGGAGGGGGAGTTCTGCAAGCTAGAAGTACCATGAAGTCTCAATACACAGTATGGTATGAGAGCAAACAGAAAGTCCAAAGATGAACCAAAACACATATGGAAATTCAGTATGTGATAAAGGTGTCATCTCAAGTGAGTGGGGTAAAGTTAAATTTTTAAATAAATCATGTTGGCATAACTAGGCGGGACAAATATTTTATATATTTTGAAACATATAAAGTAAAAAATAAAATTATTAAAAAAACTGGTAAATTCCTTTATAACCTTGGAGTGGGGGAAGACCTAAGTAAAAGTCAAAATTTAGAAATTTTAATAAAAGAAAAAAATAAATTCAACTCTACAAAATTCAAAAAATCATTTAAAAAAAATTTTATATAGTTCCAAAAGAAAGAAAAGCCCTGAAAAAGATCAAAAAGCAAATGACAAATGAAAAATAAAAAATCTACAACTTACATCGTGGGCCAGTGGTTCTCAGATTTTTTGGTCTCAGGAACTCTTTACACTACTAAAAACTATTGAGGGTTTCCAACAATTTTAAGTGAATTTTATCTGTTGCTATTTGCCATGTTAGAAATTAAAACTAAGAAAGTGTAAAATACTAATTAATTAAAATAACAAATCTATTTCATGTTAACATAAATATTTATGAAAAATAGCTATATTTTTCAAAACAAAACATGGCTATTATTTTACACTTTTGCAAATTGCTTTACTATCTGGTTTAATAGAAGACAACGGGATTCTCATATCTGTTTCCACATGCAATCTGTTGCTTTGGTTGAAATATTTGTGGGAAAATTCAGCTTTACACAAATATATAACTTCACACAGACAATGTAGCTAGAAAAGGGAGGAGGATTTTAATAGCCTTTTCAGATAACTGTAGATATTATTCTTTCATACTACATGACAAGTGGAATCTGAAATTGTATTAATGAACTTTTCATACTTTATTAAGTTAAAATCCACTAGTCTATCTTGCAATCTGAGTGGATCTTTTATCCATTTATGATTTTTGATAGTCTTGGTTCACCAAGTTGTGCTGATCTTCCAAATGTTGGCATGTTTCATTATGCAATGATAAAAAAATCAGATGTGTTAATGTCACCACTGATCTCATCCAGAAAGTCTTTAATACTGACAAGCTGTCCAGCTCATAGTGGTGGATACAAGTTTTTAAAATTCTACTTTCTTCCCCAAAGCTGCATTTTTGCCACTAGCAACAAATACTATTAGTCATTTGCCTTGAGGTGACAGGATCACTTCATTCACTTTTGAGAGTGTCTGCCAAATACCCGAGTCTGAATAACCACAGATTGCTGGCAGTTCAAATAAAAATGACGTTCCATGAAAAAAGTGGCTAGTTCAGTTTGCAACTCAAAAAAAGTGCTTTTCCTCAAGACAACCATTATACTAGACAGGCAGCAAAAATGCTTTATGTGTACTTCACATTTCAGCTTTTCATTTTGTTTTGTTTTGACTGCAAGTGACTTTAAGAATCACTAAAGAATATTAATTTCCTTGATTCATGAAGGTGCCGGCAGTTTTATCCACTAATGCTTTTATACCATCAGTGCCAATAATAACCCAGTGAAAAGACAAATAATATCTTAGTTTTATTACAAAAGTAGCTTTAATCTTGTGGACCATTTGAAAGGATCTCAGGGACCCCTAGAGGCCCACAGAGCACATTTTGAGAGAGCCTGTCATAGACAAAGGGCCAATCTCTCTAAGCTATAAGGATTCTTAAAAAGGGCTAACAATCTAGCAGAAAAATGAACAAAGGTTGGAAGGGAATAGCAACCGCCTGAATAGTAAGTGATTTGGGCAAAAATCACCAATGGATGCTAAACTAATGAGTGAAAATTGAATGAGAAACAGGATGTTTACATAGTCTCAAAGTGTCTCGCCCTAAATTATTTATTAGTTTCAAAAGAAAAAATAAGAACTTTATAGTGGAGAAATGTGATAGGCACCTTAACCAAGTGATCAAAGTTAACATCACTAATAAGGGACAACCCAACGTCAAGTGCCTTCTGATGTGATACGCTGAGAAGATATCATCTGAATTTCATCTGAATCTACTCATGAGGAGCCATTAGACAAACCTAACTTGGGTTAGGGGATATTCTGCAAAATAAATGTCCTGAGCTCTTCAAAAATGCCACGGTCATGAAAAACCAAAAAGAAAGAAAAATGCTAAAGGAACCATCCATATTACAGGAGTCTGAAAGAACATAAAAATGCAACACAATCTGTGACCCCGAATTGGATCCCTATTAAAAAACTAAATTGCTATAAAGGATATTTGAAGGACATGTGATAAAATTTGAATTAAGACTCTAGTTTAGATAGTTGTATTGTACCAATGTTAAATTAGCTGATTTTGATCATTGTACTGTGGATATGTAAACAAAAATGGTTTTTTTTTCTTAAGAAATACATTCTGAAGCAGAAATATATGTCATATACAAGAGACAGAGAATGAAAAAGCAATCATATGTAGCAGGGTGAAAGGTAAATAGGAATTCTTTGAACTCTTTTTGCAGATTTTCTATAAGTTTGAAATCATTTCAAAGTAAAAACCGTTTTAAAGAAAGTAGAAATAAAATACATATTTGCTTATACTTGCATAAATACTGAAATGATAAACAGGAAACTAATAAAAATAATTACCTGGAGTGGGGCAGTGGAGTGAATGAGGATGTGGGGAGTGAAACGTCTCACTGTATACCTTTTAATATTTTGATTTTTGAATCTAGTGCAATTAAATTAAATCTTAAAAGTTTAATTTTTGAATGTGTGTTTTTGACCACTAGAATTGAATCTGAATGTGTATTCATTTTCCCAGAAACCATTAAAACAGGATGCCATCTAGCTGCACAACTTTGGTTAATTTTGTTAGAGATAAGAAAATAAACATTAAATAACCCCAAAAGGCAACTTTCCAAGCCTGTTTACATAATTCCAACACAGACTTCTAAAATAATAAGGAACACTGAAATAGTTACATTTTGCATTGGCCCAGACAGGTTAGCTAACAGTTTATCAATCCTATTGGGTTTTTTCCTTCAAAGAACAAGCTCTTCAATTTATTAGTTGTACCATTTTTCTGTTTTCTAAGTGATTACGTGCAGCTTTTTATCTTTATGAATTATTTTCTTTTGGGTTTATTTTTAGTGTTCTACTACATTCTTAAATTAGCTCCTCCATTTATTAACAAATAATAGTATATATTTTCTTCTGAGCTTGCATAGGTTCTGAGTGAGTTTTCCTATCATTATTTTTTAGATATTCTGCAATGTCTGTCAAGTTTTCCTTATAGACAAGACTTGATAGGTTTTTAACATCAAAGTAGTATAATTTTTGTTTCCTGGCTTGGTTTCCATTATCTGTTTTAGTGCATTGTGATCAAAGGATGTCTATGTTCTCTACTGTTCAGAATTTATTCAAGTCTTCTTTGAGATCTTAGGTAAATTTTTATGAATGTTTCATTGCCATTTAAAAAAAATGTTTTTGTATTCATAGGCACACAAATTTCTCCCTTATCAATTATGATATTTAGGTCTTTTTTGTTCTTATTTTTTGTTCTCTTGGTCTTTAATGAACTAAAATTAAATAATTAAGCTGCAGTGCCTACTATAGTTTTTTCTTGTCTCTCCTGTAGCTTTCTCTACTAGTGCTGATATTATGTTATCTGCTGAACAGTTATTCATAACATTATCATAATATACACCCTTAGTTATTTTAAATGTCCTTCTGTGTTTCTTTTAATGTTCTTTGTTCTAAGTGTAATCTTATCTAATGGCAAGATCACATCATCTCCTTTCTTTTTGCTTGCATTCATTTGGTGTACGTTTGACCATCCTTTTATTTTAAACTTGTCTGAATCATTTGTTTAAGTTGTGTCTTTAGAGTGTTGCACAGAATTAGATTTGCTTTATTATCCATTTTAAGTCTGTGTCTTTTAATAAGTAAGCGTAGCTCATTTACACTTATTCATATGGCCGGTATATTTGATCTTGATTCTATCTTACTATTTGTTACTGTTTTATCTCTTTTACTGTTTCTCTTTGGTTTTATGTTTTACTATGCAGCCAGTATTTTCTTTGCTCTGTTCTTTGATCTACTATATGGTCAGTGTTTTCCTTGCTTTGCTTCTGTGTTTCTTTGTATCATTTACAAAGTTTGTACTTTTATTCTAGTTTAGTCTTTTAACTCTAACTTCATACACTTTTATATACTCTATTTCATTAAATTATGTTTATCAACTCCTGTGAGCAGTAATGAGTATCCTTTCACCTTTTTCTCTTCTACTATACAGTTTTATCTCATTACCTAATTTTATCTTTACACTTTTTAATATCCTTTTAGTTATATTTTATCAACTTTAAATGGTAGTTTGCCCATAAAAGATGGGGAAATCAGCATAATTATATCAATTCAAAATGTTTCCCATCTCCCTCTCAAGTTCTGTTAGCTATGTAATTTCTATGACCAAGGTATATATCCCCAACATTCAATTCTTTAATCAAAACTCCTATATCAGTCCTGGTCCTATAGGTAATTAGATTCAATGCTCACTGCCAATTTTTTTTTCTGTTTGTGTGTGTGTGTATGTTTTAATTAATCTCATTATCTGAGTTTATCTTCTAGCAGTCTCTTCACAGAGAGCACATAAACAATATTCTCTGAGTTCTTGCATGATCGATATATTTATTGCCTTTATTCATGACTAACAGTTGGGTAAAAAATTCTTTTGTCACACCTCTTGAGGACTTGGTAGGCATGGCTCCAGTGCCTGCAAATATTTAGTATTGCTCTAGAGAAATCTGAAGACCTGTAGAGTTTTAATCTACAATTAATTTGATCATTTTTACCTGAATGCAAAGAATTCTTTAAGTATTGTAGTTGTTGTCTTGCCTCCTACTTTTATCAAAGGAAAATCATGTGTTTTTATTTTCCATTCTCCTTGTAGCTTTTTTACATGTGGTCTCATCAGTGCAGAGCACAGTGAATCAATTTCTAGCATCAATTAATTGAGTCTACAATTGAATAAACTTACTTTTAGCAGTAAAATAAAAAAAACATTGGCTCATATTAAACTTATGGTCAATGAGCTATCTAAATTTTTCTTCCGTTACCATCTACCCACTCAGGTCTGCTTTCTCCCATCCTGTTCTTATGCAGCTGCTTTTGTTGTTCCTGTTGACTGATTCTTAGGAATTCATGTCCCCCGAAAGTTTTCATTTAGGTAGTTTAAGTCCACTAAAACACTTTTCGTTGTTTTAAAAGGATTTTTAATTGAAATATAATATACATCAAAGAGTACACAAGTCATAGGAATCATAAGGTTATACGGTTGCTGAACTTTCACAAAATGAACTTACAAAACCACCCCCAGAGGAAAAAAACATTAAACATTAGTATCCTAGAATCCATTCCCACGCCCATTCTCAGTCACTATTCTACCTTCTCCAAAAGTGACCACCCTGCTGACTTCTAACATCTGTGTTGACTGTTCTTGAAATTTTTGAAATTTTCAAGTGGAATCATACAGTATACAATCTCTGTTATATCCTTTCATTGAACATTGTGAGATTCACACAGGTTAATACATATGTCAGCAACTGGTTGACTTTCATTACTGAAAATCAGTAGTATGTTCAGAAAATTATTAAAACGTGTAGATATTTCTGGCCTCTTTCCTGTTCTATTGATCTGTCTATATCATTTGTACTAACATTAAATTACTGTAGCCTTAGATTAAAACTTGACGTCTCGTAATGTAAGTTTTCAAACTTTGTTCTCCTTCGATATTATCTTGACTATTCTAACTCCCTTTCAATTTCATATAAATTTTAGAATCAGCTTGACAATTTCCAAAAACAAATCTGCCAGGATTTTGATTGAGATTTCATTGAATTTATAAATTAATTTTGTGGAGAACTGATTCTTGCAGTATATAAGCAAGGTTTACCCTTCCATTTATTTTAGTTTTAAATTTTAACCAAGGATTTTTTTGTTTTAACCAAAAATGTTTTGTAGTTTGTCATGTGGAGGTCTTGCACACATTCATTATATTTATTTTTACATATTTGATGATTTTTGATGCTATATAATAGATCACTTTAAAATTTTTATTTTCTAATTGTTTATTGTTAGTATAAAAAGTACAATTGATTTTTTATATTGCTTTTGTATTCAGTTGGCCTTACTAAATTCACATATTAATTCTATTAATAGAATTTTTTTCTGTAAAAATTAGTTTTATATTCTTTTTCAATCACTACAGTTTTAATTTTATTCTTGCTTATTGCATTGTGTAGGACTTCCAGTGAAGGGTTGAATTGACATGGTGATTGTTGTCGTCCTTGTCTCATTCTCAATCTTAGGAGGAACTTTCAAAATTTTAACTTTCAATATGATGTTTGCTGTAATTGTTTTTTTTTTTTTTTTTAATGTTCTATATTGGATTAGAAAGTTCCATTCTGTTCTTAGGCTGGTAAAAGTTTTCATTATTTATGGTGCTTATGTAAAATGCTATTTCCGCATCTACTAAGATGATCATATGATTTCTCCTTTATGTTAATGTGGCGAGTTGTACTGATTGGTTTTCAAATGTTAAACATATTTCTGAAATAAATCTAGCTTGGTCATAGTGCACTATGCTTCTTATAAACAATGGGATTTGATTTGCTAATATTTTGTTTAGGCTTACACTTAAAATATAATTTTCCCTTCTTGTAATGTTCTTGTTGGGTATCAGGTTATGCTGGCCTCAAAAAATGAGCAGGAGGTTCTCTTTTAATTCCTTGCAAAAGTTTGTGTACAATTGGTGTTATTTCTTCCCTAAATATTCGAAAGAATTCACCAGCAAAGTCATCTAGGCCTGCAGCTTTCTTTGTGGAAAGGTTTTTTATTTATTGGCATAGAATTTTCTTATTACCTTGTAGATGTCTGTAGAGTTTGTGCTAATGTCCACTCCTGTTTTTTCGTTCTTGATGTTTGTTATTTATTCTCTTTCTCTCTTACTCCTCCACACCCCTCTGTCTAGCCAGAAATTTATCAAATTTATTAGTTTTTTTTTTTTTTTTTTAAAGAACCATCTTTTGGTTTTACCAATCCTTTCTATTGTACATTTATTTTCTATTCAACTGTTTTTCTTTAACTTCATCATTTCCTTCCTTCTACTTCTTTGAGTTTAATTTGCTAGGTGGTGGTTATTTTTTTTGTGTGTGTGCTTATTTTCATAAGGTAAACTATCATTTTTAATATCATTCAGTTAACATATTTTCTAATTTCCATCATGATTTCTCCTTGGACCTATGGGTTATTTAAAAGTGTGTTGGGTAATTTCCAACCATATGTAATTTTTATAGTTATCTTTTGGATAGACTTTTTGCTTAATTCCACTGTAGTCAGAGAGCATACTGCATATAATTTGAGTCCATCAAAATTTGTTGGAATTTTATTACCCAACATACAGTGTGTTTTGGTAAATGTCTCATGTGCACATTAAATGAACATACATTCTAATGCCGTTGGGTGCAATGTTCTACACATTATCAGTTAGGGCCAATTAATTACTGGTGGTGGTCAAATTTTTTATATCCTTGCAAAGTTTTTTGTCAATGTGTTCTTTCAGTTATGGACAGTGGTGTATTAAAACTTCCCACCATGATTGTGGATTTGTCTATTTCTTCAGTTCTGTCAGTTTTAGCTTTTGATAGTTTGAGGCTATGTAAATAGGTGCATATAATTTAAAATTTTTGTATTTTCCTAGTAGACTGGCCCTTTTATCAACATGAAATGTACCTCTTTATCTCTAGTAATGCTTTTTGCCTTAAAGTCTAATTTGTAACCCCAACAGCTTTCTTTTCTTAAACTTTACATGATACATCTTTTCCATTCTTTTACTTTAAACTTTTCTTTATTTTAATATTTAGGGCAAGATTCTTATAAACGGAATATATATAAATTTTAGTTTTGTTCAGTATAATAAACTTTTAAGTAAAGCATTTAGTTCGTTTATATTTAATGTAATTATTTTTGTTTGGATTTATCATCTTACTATGTTTTGTATAATTTTTTTCACACCTATCCTACATTACTGTTTCTCCCTCCCCCTTTTTTCCTTCTTTTGAATACAGTGGTTTTTCAATTTTTCACTTTCCTAACTATAGTTTATTAGCTATATAATTACCCTAGAGATTACGTCCCTTGACTTATTAAACTTGATACAAATTAGTACTTTCATGACTTCCTAAACAATGCCAATACCTCGGAACCTTTTGACTCTATTTGTCTCTCATCACTTGTATTACGATTGTAATGTATCCTGGTCATGTGAGTATATACACACACACAAGCCCCACAGTTTATACCTAATTACCCTTTTCAGTACTTTTCGTTTTTTCCTTAATTTCCATGCTTTCATCAAGGATGACTTTCCTTTTGCCTAAGGAACTACATTTATTATCTCACTTATCAAAAAACTGCTAGAGACAAATTCTCTCCATTTTTTATTCCTCTGAAAATTGTCTTTATTTTTATCTTCCTCTGTGAAGAACACCATTGTTGAGTACAGAATTCTAGGTTGGCAGTTTACTTTCAGCACTTTACTATTTTTCTTGACAAGACAGTTGTCCATTTTATTGTTGCTCATATTCTTTTTTCTTTTGTCTTTATTTTTTGCGAGTTTCCCTATGATGTGCCTAAGATGTGTTTTCCTTGGTATTTATCCTGCGTTAGTTCATAGAGCTTCCTCATCTATGGTTTGCTCATTTTCAATCTATTTTAGAAAATTCTCAGCCATTATCTCTTCAAATAGTGCTTCTGTTACATTGTCTCTCACCTTTCCTGGAACTTCTACTACTAATGCATATTAAATTTTTTTCACCATGTCCCATATAACTCTTACATTCAATTCTTGATTTTCTATCTTTTGTCTCCCTGCATTCCAGTCTATTTTCTCTTGACATACTTTCTGGTTCAGTTGTCTCTTTAGTTGTGTCTAATCTACCTATAAATTCATCTGCTGAGTTCTTAGTTTCAGTTACTCTGTTTTCCAGTCTCGTAATTTCCATCTGAATCTTATTGTAATTTCTAATTCTCTGCTAAAATTCTCAATCTTTTCATTTAATTTCCTGAACATATTAATCACAGCTTTTGTAACTCCAATATTTGGATCTTACGTGTAACTGATTCTATTGTCTGTTTTTCTCTTGATTTTGGTCTATTATTCTTTATTCTATGTTAGGTTATTTTTAATTGAATGCCAAACATTGTGCATGAAAAATTATGAGTTGGTTAGGTGTTCTGGATGAAGTTATAGTCCTCTGGAAAGGGTAAACTTCTTAAAATTCTAAATATATTTCCCCCTTCTTTTTATTGTGGCCTAATTTACAGGCAGGGAAATGCAGAGATCTTAAGTGTATATAATTCAATGAGCTTTGACAAACCCATATCCTTCACCCCTATCAAAATATGACACATTTTATCACTTGCTGTGCTTCTTTTCCAATAAACTCCTTCCCGCTGTAACATAAATGACAACAGATGAATGTATGAAGAAATTGTGGTATAGACACACAATGAAATACTACTCAGCAATGAAAAGGAAAAGGGTATGATACATACAAACATCTGAATGAATCTCAAAATGTTATGTTGAGTCAAAGAAGCCTGGACAGAACCTAGGCGTACCCATGATTACTTTTTTAAGGAATTCTAAAACAGTCAAATCTAATCTGTACATACAGAAAGCCCATCAGTGATTGCTTGGGCCCAGAGGTGGAGGATGGATATTGACTGCAAAGGAACATATAGGAACTTTGGGGGGGTGATGGAAATGTTCTATGTCTTGATTGTGGTTTATGCAGGTGTATACATTTGTCAAAACTAATTGAACTGTACACTTAAAATGGGTATGTTTTATTGTATGTAAATTTTACCTCAGTCCTCAGTAATATTTCTTTGAAATATGTTATTATCCAGCTTTTCTTGTTCTCAGTTAGAGGATTCATCTGATACAAGTTAATCTGCCACAGCCAGAAATGTGTCTATCAACATAATTTTTCATACTGGTTGTCAGCCATGTTGCTTAATCCTCTCAGTTCTATGTCACCTGCAGGTATTTATGCTTTAAGTCATTAATAAAAAGTTTTGAACTACATAGTATTGAGTCTTAGGTCACTCAATTATTTCACCAACACTCTTGGTAGTTACTAAATGGCTGCATATTTCTCTAAAAGAACGCAAACTTATTTTTATGTCCTTACCCATAGGACATTGTGCAATTTTGCCAAAGGCTTTGCTGAATCCAAGATTGTATTTACAGCATTTCTTTTATTGACCAACCTTTTTTTTTTTTTTTTTCTTAAATTGAGAAAAAAGTTGTCCACCAAGACTTCTGAATATTTTCTCTATTATTCATCAAACATCATCGATACATGTCCTGGAATTCCATCTGCAATTCTTCAAGAGGCAGAACTATACTGGTATGTAGTTGGTCTGGTCCTGGAGACAGATTAACTTAAAATTTTCATTTCTTTCCATGGCTTTTCTTGGCTCTGTAAACCCACCTCTACATTATTTTATCCTTCCCTGTTTGAAGATGTTTCTGCTTGCTGGAGATGTAGGCCTTTCTTATATTTCTTGACCTGAATATAGTTTGAAGGCACTTTTTGTTGACCTGCATTTTCTTAAGAGTTCATTAAGAATTTTAATCTTCATAATATTTGTATAACCTTCTCCTGTTATATAATCATTTTGATTATGAACTCCACAGCTAACTCCAGTTCATCCTTTGGAAACTGTGTTCAGCATAGGCCTTCCTATACAAGCATATTAATTTATTTATTTTCCCTCTCTCCCACTTGGCCTCTCATTAATTGTATATGTAAAATCTCATTTTTATTTAAACATTCCCAAGAATTCATGAGACTATTAATTTTTAAACTCTCAAGCCATAAGACACTTATCTCTGAGTTCTGAAATCAGACTAAATGCATGGTTGACTAAGCCCAGTATTCCATTTCCCTATTATTATGAACTTCAGGATAAGGGGATCACTGTCTCCCAAGTATCCTACCATTTCCAGATCATCAACTAGCTCTTCTTCATTTATAAAAATTATCCGTATAGCTGCTGCCCTTCTGACTCAATTCCAGGCCTCTACTTTTAGCAGATGTCAGGATGGCTAAAGGCCCTTAATTCCATAGATCATTTCTGTGTGTATTGTACGATCTACATTAAGCAGATATCACCCAAGTTGTCCAAATAGATGAGTGGCATTATGTATTTGTTCTAAAGTGCCACATATTTCCTTCTACCTTCACTTAAATGCTCATCATGCTACCATCCCTTATATTCATGTATTTCTTTACAAATGAATGTTTTATTTAGGTATCACACAAGTTGCCTTTCCTATTCAGTCTATTTCATTTAGACCTAAATGAAACTACTGCCACTTATGGTTATAAATTCTGCAAACTCTAAATATCCTATAGACATTGCAAGCCTCTATATCATAGATACGTGAAAGCAAAATATTGGGCCAAATAGTCTTTATTGTAAAGATTACTTCTGTATATTGTTGCCACCATGGTGCTTCTATTACATACGTTCTTCCAATTTCAGTGGTTATAGATGGTCTTTCTTGTCATATATAATTTAAGTCATCTTAAAATTTAAGTCATCTTGATCAGTTTAGTTTCCTGCCAATCATTCTTTCTGGTCTTTATAAGCATCATCGCCTCCCAGAAACCCTTCATTCTGTTACTGCCACACTAACAATAAAAACAACTAACATTTACTACACCTTACCATGTTTCCAGGGGTGTGCTGGTAAAAGTTTAATCACTGACCAAAATACACACACACATACATACATTCATAAGTTTATAATAAATTTTACTAATATAAATAATAAAATATATAATATCCTTTATTACAAATTCCACATAACCAATTTATTCTTCAAGAATCTTTTCATTAACTTCCCCAAATTCTTGTATGGGCAGCCATTCTATGACTTCAATTGATTAATAAGTGTAATCTGGCAAGAATGTTGGTTGATACAAAAAAGAACAATCAGTACATACATCAGAACTTCAAAGATGATCCTGACTTCTTTGCTGATTCAGATAATAGTTTTTGTATACTGGAGGAATATTTCCTCAATTTTTGTGTTATTTACAATGTCATGGCTACAGACACATTTTTTCCCATCACCTTCTTAAGTCTAGACAAATCAACGAAACGATAAACCATTCCTTGATTTGGCCTAAATGCTGCCACTATGGCCAGTTTCAAACTATTATTCAAACTGTCACCAAATGTAGAATTAGGGAAAGATATGTAATGTACACCATTATACAGTATTTCCACCACAGAGATACAATATTAACTTAAGAGCATAGATAACAGTAAAATGTAATAAAATAATAAAAAACTAAATTTTGACTATTGCTTTTGTTTTTAAATGATGCCCAAGGCTCAACTGAAAAAACTGATATGCAAATTTGAGATCTCTCTCCATTCCTTTCTCTTCCTTGCAACGTAATTTCTTGAAGAAGCCAGATGCTTTGACTAATGGAGTTTCTCACAGTCTGTACTTCCTGGAAGCTAGATTCAGAGCCTGATTCAGATTCAAGGTTCATTTCTTTTGACAAGATCACAAAAGGTCTTCATTTCTTCCATCAGGAAGCATGTAATGTCTAGTTATTTCTCTATCATGCTAGTAGTCACTAACGCTTAATAAATACTATATTTATTAACTAATGGGGGGACATAAAATGGGTGACAAATCATTTTTTTCAAGTATTAGTTGAACACTTTTATGAAGAGGTACTTTCCCTCACCTGCCATTAGGTTACGCAGTGGTCAAGTGCATACAGAAAAGTCAACATAAATACTTGATTTTTCTTCTTTATTTACCAATTTTCAATAAAATATGAATTGGATCCCTCCCATCCTCCTAAGGGAACCAATTCTCTTTTTAAATATCAAAAATTCATGGGTTTCAATTCATTGCAATTACTATTACTGAAGCTCAAACTATCGCATTTTTAGCCTCTTCAAGTTGTCTCCAGAATCCTTTTGACAAGATTCTAGTAATATTTGATAGCTTCCTTGCTACAAGATCTTCCAGTACCATCCTGCACATTTCCTGTCCTACACCTAATCTCCTAAAAGCTCTGATTTCTTTTAATGAGAAATTACATTTCAAGGTCAAATTCCACGTGCTACGAATGTTCCCTTGGTTGGTCCTTTTTTTTTTTTTTTTTAGGTCTTTTCAGTGGACGGAATTAATAAAACTTCTGAAGTGTTAATTATCTCCTAGTACAGCATTCCTGAATTTCCTAAAAAGAACAATGTCCATTGAAGCTTTTTTTAAGCCACAGTTTCAAACTGGTTTTCACCGAATTCAAAGTATTTTGATGGAGTTGTATTGGAAATTAAATCACATTTACTTCTCTTCCAGCCCCAATATGAGAGCAAACAGTGGGGCAAATATTCAAGTTTGGCAAACCTGTAATAAAAACATATTTCTCTCCTTAATTTTAAACTCTTCTAGTGTCATGTACTTAACAGACAAGCATGGGGGAAAATTATGAAATATTATATAATGCTTTAGGTCATGTATTTTTTCAAAGAATTCTGCAAAATTTGCAATTGCTTATTCTTCACAACCAATCTTGTAGAATAGCATTGCCCAGTAGAATTTTCTGCAAGAAAGGAAATGTTCTATATATGCACTATCCAAAATGGTGGCCATTAACTCCATGTCACTACTGAGCATTTGAAATGTGGCTACTGTGACTATATAACCCAATTTTTCACTTTTATTCTTTTGGGTATATACCAGAAGTGGAATTGCTGCATCACGTGGTAATTATAGTTCTAATTTTTTGAGGAACTGCCATACTGTTTTCCACAGCAGTTGTACCATTTTACATTCCAACCAACAGTGTACAAGGATTCCAGTTTTTCCATATCCTTGTCACCATTTATTTTCTTTTTGATAGTAATCATCCTAAAGGGCATGAGATGGCATCTCAGTTTTGATTTGCATTTAGTGATGTTGAGCATTTTTTCATGTGTGTATTGGCCAGCTGTATATCTTTGCAGAAATTTCTATTTGAGTCCTTTGACCATTTTTGAATTAGGTTGCCTTTTTTGTTGTGCTGAGTTTTAGGAGTTCTTTACATATTCTAGATATTAATTCTTTATCAGATATATAATTTGCAAATATTTTCTCCCATTCTGTGGATTGTCATTTTACTCTGTTGGTAGTATCTTTTGATATACAAAATGCTTTAATTTTCACGAAGTCCAGTTTGTCTATTTTTTCTTTTGCTACCTGTGCCTTTAGTGTCATATCCAAGAAATCACTGCCATATCCAATAGGCCTCAAAGAGATATTTGGACACCCATGTTCACAGCAGCATTATTCACAACAGCCAAAAGGCGGAAGCCACCCAAGTGTCCACTGACAGATGAATGGATAAGAAAAATGTGGTATATTGGTCTTCAAAAAGTTCATGGAAATATTCATATTAACTTTTAATTTTTCCACAAACTTTCTGAATACTCATACATACAACGGAATATTATTGGGACTTAAAAAAGAAGGAAATACTGACATGCTACAACACGGATGAACCCTGACATTATGCTAAATGAAACAGTCACAAAAAGACAAATACTGTATGATTCCATTTATATGAAGTAGTCAGAACAGTCGAATATCATAGAAACAGAAAATAGAATGCTGGCTGCCAGGAGCTAAGGGCTGGGGAGAATGAGGAGTTATTGTTTAATGGGTGCAGAGTCTGTTTTACAAGATGAAAAGGGTTACAGAGATGGATGGTGATGGTTACACATTATGAATGTACTTAATACCACTGAACTATACACTTAAAAATGGCTGATGGTAAGTTTTATGTCTATTTTACCGCAATAAAAAATTTTTAATTGCCCCATGTGGCTAGTGGCTACAGCATTTGGACAGCACCATTCTAGAACATAAGTGAAAGCAGACATCCATACTAAACAGAGAGTAATGTACACAATGTCCTGCCCAGGAGTGTCAGTGGGTAGAAACAGAAACACTGAAGTCTGATTGTGTGCCAAGGGAGGGAAAGGGATGCTGGTTACTTTCTTCACAACCAAAACTAGGAAAAACCAGTAGGAAGTAGTACCTACCCCCGCCACCTCTATACTCATAATAGATGTACATAATGTACGAAAGAAGGAAAACAGAAGGTTTAATATGCCACATAAGTAAAAACTACTTTAGCTTGAAAATAAATGACCACAACAGGTAAACAAGTTGTTTGTTCCTCAAAGGATATTACTGAATATGGCAGAATATGCTTTACTTATATTGATCACAGACTTTAGAAATAAAATAACTAATCAAAATATCACTTCCTTTCAGCCTTAGGCTTATCATTCTGTGTCCAATAACTAAGCATATGATTTCAGGCATTCACAATCATTCTGGGCCTCAGTTATTTCATCCATAAAATTCTAAGACTGTGAACGTGAGGGTCCCTATTTGTCCTTTCCTGCTTCATCAATCAGTGAGATTGAGTTTTGCTTTAGCGTTTAAGATCCTATTTTTCTTGCTTAAATATAAACAATCTCTCAAAATACCCAGGAGGAAAAGGAAGTCTTGAATGCTATGCTCAGTCTTCACTGGCCAATCTACCATGACTTTACAGTGGTTTTGATTTCTACCTCTGCAAACGTCCTGTTGAAAACAGAATGTCAAACAGCATCATTTGACATTCTGATGTCACTATGGATTTCGTCAATATTATAAGGTTCATGACAATATTACAAGTTTCAATACTACTTGCAGTATGAGCCACAACTATCAGAACTACCTGAAAGATTTCGCTACCAGCATCAACAATCAAAAATCTTCACTAAAGACTGCTTTTCTGAAACCATTAAGAGAGAGGAAGTAAAATAAAGGGCAGAGAGGGTTGCTGAGAAAAAAATAAGAGACCAGACTTTTCTAAATACGTATTGTAATGGTTTGTTAAACAGTTACCTTGTTCTACAAGTGCTCTGTTTATAAGAACACTATGAAAGTGGTTTTTTCTTTCCTTTTTTTTTCATCCCCCCTGTGGGAGAAGGAAAGCAGTGAAGGAAATGAAAGAGTTCATTTAAGTGCCATATTCACATAAAGCTAATCTGTAAAAGCTCAATCCAGCTGAATATACTTACAGCCACCACTGGTCCACAAAACTTCAGTTGAGAAGGCTAATTGAGATTCTCCAAGAGAGCTCCCTTGTCTTTAGTAGTTACAGAATGTCTCATTAGGCATTCTGTACCTCTCCCTTCTCTAGAATACCAAGTCTGACTCTGCTTGGCCTGAGTGTACAGCTTGTGAATTTCCAATAGATTCTAATACACCATTATTGTAAGACTGTTGATTTTGTTTTGCACCCTTGTTTGCTTTTTAGTTTTTGTCTCAAACTAAAATTGCATTTAATAGGACTGTATCAGTTGTATTGGAATACTGCTTAAAAAAACAAAAAGTATGCCCCACATCCAAGATTTTAACATATGGGCTAAAGTCCCTATCAAACACCTCCAGTCTTACACTAGAGAAGTACTTTCTATAAAAGAGGGTCATTAGAGCTGATGGCTGGAGTTCAGAGAGAAAAGCAAACTCCATTAAATCTTATTTTCTACCCATTTTCAAATCTCTGTATAGATGCACTATTTAAACATTTGACTTTTATTAGACCAGAGAGGGCATGACACCCATTTGACTATTTCTATTCTCTTCTTTACTAAAACAACATGTTGTGGGCTCCTCTGTGTATTTTTTTTTTTTTTTAATGCCTAAAGATGTTTGAGGAATTAATGCAATGAGAAACTACATGTTTACTTTAAATATTTAATGAGAAGCTTCTCCCACAAGCTGGAAAGCTCACGGAACAATTAAAATCTCTTCACACAATTAGGGAATAACCCTTTTCCCCTCACTATCTTAATGTCCAGTATTATGGGTTTGCAAAGAAGCATGGGAGAAAACTGAAGAAACACCAAGGTCTCCAGGTATCTTCCATTGTTATTATTGATGAGTTTTCACTTGTATGTAAACAATGGCGCACGCACACACTTACATACATTATATATGTGTGTATATATATGTTATAAACACACATACAGCCTATCTGCCTCTAATCCCAAAGTTTGGCTGAATTTTTCCATTTGTGCTTTTCACATAATAAAAATATTTATGTATTTGCCTCTCCTTAAAATGTAACATCATTTTTTTCAGAGATATTTCTTAATTTACTTTCTCCAGAGCAAAAGGTAAAATTTCTTCTTGCTATCAAAATTTAAGTATTTTTCCTCTGATTGGAATGTGATAGTGTACTTGAACATACTTTTCTTTCAATTTTCACCTTTTTTAAGTGATGTTCTGAAGGAAGGCCTATTAATAAATGAAATTCCACTGATAATTTATTTCAGCTTTTAATATATTTCCTACTAAAAAATCAAACTGTCAAGACAGGAAAATATTACTGGTTTTGTTATTACAAAAACAAGTGAGAATTTTTAATTCACAATGGATGAAAACACAAGACATTGATCTCACTGTACATACAATATTACAACAAACTGACTAGCTGTAGACTAATAAAACACTTAAGACTTCACACACACATATGTACTTTGAAACAAGAAACACAGGACAATTTTAATCTTTGATATGTTCATGACCACCAAGACGAAGAACATCACTGATTTGAATGTAATTGTTTTACTGGTATACAATCAATACATAAGCCAGCCCTAAAGCATACTGTGTTATTGGACATTTTTAGGCAAATATAAAACATTCTGATTTGGGGTTTTTCCTCCCCACCCAAAACAATCTGTTTTACCTATCAAGTAGTTTGGTTTGTTATCAATTTGACAAGATCACAACAAACACAGTATTTTTTACCACAAAGCTCAGGTGAGAGGTTTTTAGACAGATCATACAAAAAATATTTTTGTTCCCAAGGAAGGCAATCTGTAGATTAATGCAATACTAAGAAAAAGAATCCTGGTCACAAATCACTCACTTTCAAATACTGATGAAGAAATAAAAAGTGTGTTGGGGGGGGGCAGGTATTGGCATGGAAAGAGAAAAGTTATGAAATAAGGAAAGTAGATTTGCCACAGGAAATATTGGATTCAGTTGATTTTTTAAAAATGAGGTATAAGAGTATGCCAGTAAATGCAAAAACAAATCAAAACAAAAATTAAAAACCAAAATGCACATTTCCAATGGAAAAATTTCTAAACCTCTTATAGTTTTCTTTATTAGATTAGACATTTCATATACAGCAGTTAATCTAGAAAAATACATTTTAAAAAATCTTCAACAGACCATGCTTCCTATAACAAAACCTTCCAAACCCTGTTTTATTATACAAATCAATCTACATTAGTAATGTAAAAAGAAATTCTCAAATTTAGCAATGTCATTTTCCATCCAACATCCATGTAATTTACATATGGGTTTCCACTATTTATACTGGAGAGTTAGAATTCTGTAATAAATTTTTTCTAATGCATTCTGTACATATTAAATAACCTAAACGTTTCCTCTTGTAGTGCATTTACCATTTAGCAAGTCTATTCAGTATTTTTCCAGTACCATTCGCATTACAGTGATTTGCCTGTAAATGTAATTAAAATCTAAAAGTGCACAGTTAACTTTCCCAAATAACAGCCTATTTCTGGAGGAAACCTAATATTCACGGAAAAGATTATCAATATTATGATTAGAAATGTAGGGTTAGAATGTACTCTGAGACTATACAACACATTTATATACATAAGCTAAAGGACATTAAGTCTTTAGCCTATATTTACATCAAATAATGTCCATTTCCACAGGGTCATACCAAGAACGCAGTATGGCACTAGATATAATTAGGATTGTTAGCTACGATTCAGAATAGCAAAACAGCCCCCAAATACCCTGAACTGACTTATGCTAACTAAAACTCCAGTATATCACAGTGTTTTAAGTAATATTAGTGTGCTGCCCAAACAAGCAACTAAGATATCCAGTAAGGACGCTGTGCGACACAGTAAAAGACAGCAAGCCTTCATCAAAGGATTATATCTAGGTTATAATGAATTTTAGCACTTAGACTGCCACTGCATGCAGAAACCCTGAAAAAAGAAATACACAGGTCTCAAAATGGATATACTTCATTTTGTTTAAATGCCCAAGAGCGTTTTCAAAATAACTGATAGTAAGTACTGTTCTATCAGTGATGAACCTACAGATTATGAGAAGAACTTCTACATTATCCAGTTAGAGGGGAGAAAGAAATGTTTTCTTACCAAATTATCCAGTGTATATGACTGGTTACAATTTTAAGTTTTGATTTTTACTGAACTTCAGAGTGAAATGCACACATTCAGGATAAAATGAATTCAAAATTACACACACTTATATCAACTTGCAACAAAGCAGCAAATATGAGGGCCTAACACTCATCTTTACTCTCCCTTTCCCTTCTAACCCCTCAAAAAAGTGCAAAATCAAAGACTCACTGCTTGGTCCAAAGATAAAATACATGTGCATAAAGCTTTGAAATCTGATGGAATCCAGCTTCTATCGCACTGGTCGTCTTCAACAAGAATCAACGTCCGAAGATGGAATTTAGTTCCAGAAGAATCAACTCTACAATCTGATTTTGGTACACAGTATGAACTGCTATATTACCAGTCTCTTTCTCTGGCTTTAACAGAGTGGGACCAAAAACAATTGCTATACTCTGATAGGTCATTCGGTTTTTTTCTCCATTTTCTACAACTCTAAGAGGGAAAAAAAAGTTGTTAAAAGAGAAAATTTAAATAGGGAAAATTCTTCAAATTGTATTATAAACCTAACAGCTTTCATTTAGAAAAAACAAACAGTGCCCATTTTTCTAAGGTGACACACAAACTGTTTAACCAAGTAGAATTCAGTCCAACCAAATGCCACGTGAAGCCTTCTTTTGGATAGACATGGCTGAAAGGTATAATTATACATACTCAAACTTTAAATGTGTGCTATTTTAGCTTAGTTTTTAAAAATAGGACACAGATTTAAACATGAGTTTCGATTCAGCTAACAGTGGTTATTACTCCATTAGGTTGACGGGGGGGGGAATTTCATTAGGGTGTAAAGATTAAATTTCCAGTTTTACTCATTTTATATTATTTTTTAAAAAATCTCTCTAATATGGATCATTTATTTTAGAATCCTAGTGTTCTTCTTATCAGACGAAAAAAATCAGTTATTAAAGTGGCTATGTAGTAACCTAGAACCATGATGACTTTGAGGATAATTTAATATACCTCACTCAATAACCAATCTCATCTTCATCTTAATTAACTTTAGCAATAATTTTTGAACACCCACTATGTGCTAAGCATTATATAAATGCTCCACATGTAATATCTCCTTTAATGTATTCTTCATATCAAACCATTTTACCTATGAGGAACTGACACTAAAGGGAGCTGAGTATCTTTTTCAAGTTGCAAAGATATCAAGTAGCATAGCTGGGATCCAAATCTGGGTATGAGTGACACTAGCCCCATGGGTTTCCCATTGTACTATACCACATCTCACAACTGTGCTGTTCTCTTACCTTTTGAGATGTTTAAAAAGAATCTGCATTGTATCTTGATTTGGCTTTGGCAACTGTCTGATCAGGTCCTTAACAGCAGCAACTCGATACCTTGGTTCTTGTTCTGAAAAAAAAGATAATACCAGATATTTTGCAGCCAATTCTTATGAAACTGAAAGCAATGACAAATTTTGGATGCTGATATTTGGTAATACACAGTGACATCTGGTGGTCATATTTAAAACAATCCATTGAAAAAACTTGTTTAAAGAAGAAAAATCAAACAGAATGTGATGGCTTAATCTGCCCAAAGGATTTTGAATATCTAGAAAAAAACTGAATGGAATTACATACTTACTAATTGCATTAACAAAATCATTAAAGTGATTAAATGTAAAAAGAGGTTCTGGTAATTCTCGAAAAAACATTTTGAGTGCTCCAGTGATGACATGAATATCTTCCCATTTACTATCATTCAAGTCCAATTTCTCATCTGAAAAAAAGGAGGAATAGGAAATTTTTAAAAATTGCTTTAAACCAATTCTAAAAGTTATGAGCAATGATTTTGGATAAAACAACAGGGAACATAATCTTACCATGGTTGACTGCAAATCTCAGCTTCTGGATCACTGCAAGGTTGCCACTTACTCTGTATATCCCATCGACAGCCAAACCTAAGAGACAGTAATAGTGTTTTTATGTTTACAGTACTTGTTTGCCTCTTCTGAAGATGACTATATGTCTCAGAATTTTTATTCATTAGTATTAGCCTAAAATCAAATGAGAAAATATTCTTCCTGTAAATGGCTTTTTACAGATGCTTAGCAGGGAGGAAGGGGTGGAGATTCACTCTGAATTCTGTTTTATAAACAGCAGTAATTTTACTTTATCACGTAGACTGTGGATCAGCTCAAGGATATCATTTTATTAATCTTTAAATATAACGATTAAAGATAAACTTCTGCAAAAACCTGGGGATAGTTCAAAAAGTAAAGGAAGCCAGTAGGTAAATCCATCCACCCATATTTTTGCACACAATTCTATAATGTAAATGCACATATCAAAGAACTCTCTTAAAAGTGTTTGTCATATTAAGTGCTTGTAATAAATAAGCTTAATACATGCCAACAACTAAAATAATGGTTCCACAGAAACAATGAGTAATTTGATAGTTTATTATGTTCTTCTGTATGTAGAAAAGGATCATTTGAAATTCACACGATTAAGTCTAAAAATTCCAGTTATGATACAGTCAATATATTGTTATGATTATAGTCAATACTGTTAATTTATATTAAAATTAGTATATTTTTAATGTTTAACCAAAATAGAGATGTTTAAGTTTTATTTTACAGAAAATGATATAAAAAGAACTTGTCTATTTAGACATTTTATAGTTGATTTAACAGTTTTAAAATGTCATCTCATTTTTACTATAACAGAAGAAATTTCTCTTAGTAAGTAAACAATATTATCAGATCTTCTACACTGTAAAATCATTTCTTAATAAATTAAGTTTCACAATCACTACCTTCTGCACTTTTAAGCAAATGCCAACTCCAAATGGTTTCAAATAATACTATACACTTAATTAACCATGAGTATTAAAACATTCAATAGAGGCCCCAAGAGGTCTTAATTTGAAACAGGTGCAAACATGTAAGTTTTTTGCGAACAAAATGCTTTTCTTAACATAAGATAAGAAACTTTTGGCTATATCCCTCCAAATCACAAAAATTCTAGAAATTTTGAAGGCAAAACAACTGACTGGTCTGCTTAACATAAAAAGAAAAAAATAAAAAAGTCATTCTCTTACCATGTTCTTCAACGTGTTCAATGCATAACTTCACAAACTTTGGCACTGTGCCATTCTCTCTCTGACACAGATTAGCAAGATTGGATCCAAATACCTGATCTGAAAGAGATTTACTTTAAAAAATGAACCACCTTACTAAAATTTAGTTCACAAGATGGCTAACCCATTCAGAGTGCAATAGAAAAATGCCAGACATCATTTACCCTGACCTAGGTATTTTTTTGACCGATACCCTGCCTACTTATTCTATTTCACATCAAACAAATTTCCTTCTTTACTAAACTCCATGAATACTGCAACTCATTCTTGCCTGAGAGCCTTTGTTCTTTCTATTCCCTTTTCAGAGAGCAATTTTCCCCCAAATTTGGCTCCTTCTCATCACTCCTGGTTTCAGCTTAAATGTCACCTGTGGAATATACTATAAAGCATATTTTTTCACAGAGCCTGGTTTTCCAAAGCCTTGCAGTTTCAAATATTGACCTTGCAGAGGACTGGAAATTTCCCTCAGGCTATAAATCTCTATTGCAAGATAAGGATTGTGGCACAGCAGGTTGCTGGCTCAAAGACAGATTAGTTACTGATTGTTATGTAAAGATACTGAGAAATTGCTATAGGAAGGAATGTTTGCTAAGATCAAGCTTGTGTTGACAAGACCACTTAATTGCCTTACTGGAATGTCATCTGGCTTGTTTCACTTAAAGTTACCAGCCTATACTGTTAAACTATAACCCCATCTATGTCTCTTCCTGTAACTTCCTGGTCTGGAAGATAAATGCAGGAAGAGAACCCCAATTCAGTGTTAATTTCCCAAGGAAGGGCTGCCTCTTGCTGGAGGGTCCTGGGAAAGTTAACCACTTCGAGGCTTCTCACTACTCGGAAGAGACAGGCTTTGAGAAATCCTTTGCGTCTCCGTCACCCAGGGGAAGTGGGGTGACAAATCTGCGGGGAGCGAAGCAACACAAAGCAACAGTCACCTCCTTAGAAAAATCTTCTGACCATCCTTATCTAAGATAACCCAAATCTAGTCGCGCTATACTTTATTACCATGTTATATTCATAGTATTCATCACTGTTTCAAAACATCTTATCTGCCTCCCACTTGAGTGTAAGTTTCACAAGGGCAGCAACTTTTTACTTCTTGAACACCTATATTCATAGCACCCAGGCTCATGCCTAGCACCTAGTAAATACTGGAATGTTTTAAAAACTATTAAAACAAGCATATGCATGCCCATTACGTGCCAACACTTGATTTCACAAAATATATTTCAAAGGCTGCTCTATTAATCTTTCAACCCAACACTTTTGAAATTCCACAGTAGTGCTAAACATGCAGGAGAACAAACACACAAAATATTTGAATAAGGTCATAAAGTGACAACAGTTTACATTTCTCAATGAAAAGACCTCGTGAACAAATCAGATGCAGTTTCTATTCATTTATGTACCAGGCTTTTAAGCTCTAAAACTCAACAGGCAAATTCACATGCTTTATTCAGGAGTACCTGTTTAACTCTCAAGGATGCTTTGCAAACATGTTCTGGTGATGGCCTTTGTTAGAAACTTCATATCAGAGATAGATATAATATATACACTATATATTACATTGCCTTTACCTTTATTTATGAATAAATGTCATTGTTCTGAGTCATTATTAGAAAATTTTACCTTTGGAATCAAAGATGCTTGTAAGAACTAAAGGTACATGTGATTTTAAAGAATATTTCTCTATTTGGAAAAGAACTAGTTAACACAATACAGTGCTTATACGTAATAAATATATAAATTAATTAGGAAAAAACACCTTATGCTAATTTTAAAATTATTTTAAATGAGAGCCAAAAGCAAACAATCAAAAATAAAATTATTTGTTCATTTTTTTCTTTCTACTTTATTAGTGTTAGTTTATTCAAAATTTCTAATTTCTTCTGATCTTTGCATCTCAAAACTAAAACTCTTCGTTGTCAGGACTTCTAAAAATCTGCCACCCCATCTCATCCATGTAGCTCCTCTGATACGAGATTTCTAAAAATCAGTTTAGTATTTACATATGTTCAATGCTTTTTTAAAATAAACTTCACATATACATTAAAAAATCTATTTTAATTACTCATGTCTTTTAATCACTGTAATTAAAAACTTAAAGAATAAAGAATGAGAACAGTTTCACTGTTTGGAAATCTATCAGTATTTAATTTGGAAGATCTTATCTCTGATTTTGGCCAACTTTCATTATTATAAACATCACTTCTACCTACCTTTAATATAGCCCTTTTCACGAACAGCTTGCAAAGTGGGGCGTCGTGTAAGAAACTTCTTCAAGTTTTTCTTTGTTTTTTTCTGTTCTGAAGAATCTATGCTAGATACTTTCATAGCTTAAGATAAATGAAAAGATATTAAGAATTTTGCAAAATAAAAACTTTTTTGAAAATAAAACAAAATAAAAACTTTTTTTCCACCTAGCACAAAATATATTAACCTCATATGTCAAAATCACAGTACAAATTCAGTTATTCTGACTTTAATGTGGTTTAAGAGTAACATGTGAAGAATCAATCTAACAGAGACCCAATTTCAAAGTTATAAACCAAATAAAACATTTCATTCTTACCACCAAAAACTGACCACAATGGGATCTTCTTTGGTATATGTGCCAAGACATTGCTAAATTATTCTAATTTATATACATTATTTCATAAGTGATACTAATCTTCTTGGACTCTCCATCAGTTTTAGAAGGTAAAATGACCATCAAAAAAAAAAATTCATAAAGCATAAAACAAACCAAAAAATCCCTACTCTTACTGAACTAGGAGTCTAGAGATAGTTATAGATGGAGATATATAACCATCATAATAAGTCTCATAATTATTTGTACTCTGAGCTAAGAATGGGACCACCTGGAAAATGTTCTACATTGCCTTTAGTTCTACTTCTTTTGTGGTTATTACAACAAAAATTCAAAAAATATATTTCTTAAAAACTATTTTGGGGGAAAGTTGAGAGCACAAGGAATATATTAATAAAGAATAAAAATTATCAAATTTTTATATGTTGACATTGCTACATGGTGACAATGTAAAAGGCCTAAATTCATGAGAATGTAGAAGAACAAAAGTAGAACTGATTTTCTCATCATTCAGTGGATTTGAAGGCCAAAAGCTCTCAATTAAATATGGGGATTTGTTAAAATAGACTGAATAAAATAGAGTCACAACTGATGACCTACTTAATGTAATTCACAAGGGGCCTGCATTAGAAAATGCTTTTCTTAAAATTGCCAGCGTTAGCTATGCTGCTTTCTGTATATGAGATTTGAAAATATGAATGCATGCATCTGTGCTAATGCACAGACATATCCTAGTCCAAAGACAGCTGCCAAGTATACAGTAGGAAATTATGGCACGTATCCTATGACTTTTGACTTCTTAAAGTATAAGATTCTATTCAGAATGTTAAATAGCAACTATATATTTTTGAGTCAATGAAGTTCAGCTTCCTAGAGGCCTCAACAGAAATGCACTAATACATTTTTTTCTCTTGAAGTATCACAATATCTTAAAATTAATATGACACCATAGGGATGCAAACCATGAGGTTGAAAAGTGGCAATAATGAGTTAAGAAGAAAAGAAAGAGTACTGAAACACTGAGATTGCAACTACTTAGTTAATCTCTCATAACTTTTTTGTAACATTGGAGATTCCACTCAGTTTTATATATTTAAAGTCTTTGAAAAGCTAAGAGAACAAGCTCACTCAAACCTTAGCAAAAAAGGGAAAGAACAACTTACAACGAAGCTTTTTAGGATCCTTCTGGTCCTTTTCTTTATCATGCTTTTCTATTCCTGGTGAATCTGGTACCTCCTCTTCAATTGCTTCATCGGTTTCTACTGCCTATTGGTTAGAGATTTCCCAAACACATGTTACTTCTAATATTACTTTAGTTTTAATACCTTAATTCTCAGAATGGCCAGTAATTAACTCTTCCAAAAGATTTTAGGAAACCAGTAGCATACAGTTTGTATGATATTTGGCAAATTTTAAAAAATATCTTTTTTCCCTTAAATGGCATTAATTTTGATTTCAAAAAAATATATATATATATATAATTTTTATAAAATATATATATATATAGCTGAAAAGTCATAGGATAGTGGGTTAGTACTGATGATGAGGCTCTCTTGCCTCATTTTGACCAACTGAGGGACAGTTAAAAGGTCAGGCTACATTCTATGGTGATAGGACATGATGCAGCTACGTTCAGTGACTATAGTATAAGACTTACACTCATGGATGTGACAATAGTATTATCTGCAACAACAGTATAAGACTTATACTACAGGAAGTTTCATACAGCAATGGCATTAAGAACAGATTGGTTGGAGATGAGATTAAATAAGGAAGACTGTTCAAGAGGTTACTCTTAATCTGGCATAAAGATATAAAGTCCTGTCCACGGTTTCAGGAATAAGTTAAAAAGAAGGGACAAGATTCAGAAAAAACATACAATATTACAAACTTAAAAGGAAGAATTTATATAGCTTCATGATTTATTTGTTAGAAGGAGTAAAGTTCCCTTATCTTTCGTTTCTGTCACTGATACGTGATCTTCAATGAGGAGTAATGTCCCCATATGGTGAGAGGTAAGAATACAGTATAAAAAAGCACAGCCCCCAGGTGCTCATTACTGCTTTTACTAACACAGCTTCAGATACAGGCACACCTCATTTTAATGTGCTTCACAGGTATTGCTTTTTTTTACAAATTGAAGGTTTGTGGCAACTCTGTGTCAAGCAAGTCTATCTGTGCCGTATTTCTGGCAGTATATGCTCACTTCGTGTCTCTGTGTCACATTTTGGCAATCCTCACAATATTTCAGACTTTTTCATTATCATTATATCTGTTACGGTGGTCTGTAATCAGTAATCTTTGATGTTACTATTGTAATTGTTTTGAGGTACTACGAACTGCATCAGTAAATGCCATGTGTGTTCTGCCTACTCCACCAACCAGCTGTTCCCTCACCTCTCTCCCTTTCCTCGGGCCTCTCTATTCCCTGAGATACAACAACATTGAAATTAGGCCAATTACTAACCCTACAATGGCCCCTAAGTGTTCAAGTGAAAGGAAGAGTTGCACATCTCACTTTAAATCAAAAGCTAGAAGTGATGAAACTTAGTGAGGAAGGAGTGTCAAAAGCCGACACAGGTTGAAAGCGAGGCCTCTTGTGCCAAACAGTGAGCCAAGCTGTGAATGCAAAGGAAAAGTTCTTGAAGAAAATTAAAAATGCTACTCCAGTGGACACACAAATGATAAGAAAGTGAAACAACCTTATTGCTGACATGAGAAAGTTTTAGTCATCTGGATAGAAGATCAAACTAGCCACAATATTCCCTTAAGTGAAAGCCTAACAGAGAGCAAGGCCCTAACTCCCTTCATTTCCGTAAAGGCTGAGGAGGTAAGGAAGCTGCAGAAGAGAAATCTGAAGGCAGCAGAGGGTGGTTCATGAGGTTTAAGGAAAGAAGCCATCCTATAACATAGAAGTACAAGGCAAAGCAGCAAGTGCTGCTGTAGAAGCTGCAGCCAGTTATCCAGAAGGTGGCTACATTAAACAACAGAATTTCAGTGTGTAGACGAAATGGCTTTCTGTTGGAAGATGCCATCTAGGACTTTCATAGCTAGAGAGAAGAAGTCAATACCTGGCTTCAAAGCTTCAAAGGACAGGCTGACTCTCCTGTTAGGGGCTAATGCAGCCGGTGACTTTAAGTTGAAGCCAATGCTCATTCACCATTCTGAAAATCCTAGGGCCCTTAGGAATTAAGCCAAATCTACTCTGCCTGTGCTCTGTCAATGGAACAACAAAGCCTGGATGACAGCACATCATTCCAAAAATCCTAGGGCCCTTAAGAATTATGGTAAATCTATTCTGACTGTCCTCTATAAATAGAACAACAAAGCCCAGATGACAGCACATCTGTTTACAGCATGGTTTACCAAATATTTTAAGCCCTCTGTTGAGACGTATTGCTCAGAAAATGAGATTGCTCAGACGTATTACAGCTCACTGACAATGCACTAGTCATCCAAGAGCTCTGATGGAGATATACTCATACAAGGAGATTCATGTTGTTTCCATGCCTGCTAACACAACATTCATTCTACAGTCCATGGATTAAAAGTAATTTTGACTTTCAAGTCTTATTATTTAAGAAATGCATTTCATAAGGCTATAGCTGCCACAGACAGTGATTCTTCTGATGGATCTGGGAAAAGTAAATTGACAACCTTCTGGAAAGGATTCCCATTCTAGATGCCATGAAGAACATTTGTGACTGATGGGAGGAGGTCAAAAGATCAAGAAGTTGATTCCAACCCTCATGGATGACTTGGAAGGGTCAAGACGTCAGTGGAGGAAGTAACTGCAGATGTGGTGGAAATAGCAAGAGAACTGGACTTAGAAGGGGAGCCTGAAGATGTGACTGAATTGCTGCAATTTTATGATAAAAGTTTGACAAATGAGGAGTTGCTTCTTATGAAGACAAAAGAAAGTGGTTTTTCACATGGAATCTACTCCTGGTGAAGATGCTGTGAACACTGGTGAAATGACAGAAAAGGATTTAGAATATTACATAAACTTAGTTTATGGCAGGATCTTGAAAGAGAACTGACTCCAGTTATGAAAGAAGTTCTGCTGTGAGTAAAATGCAATCAAACAGCATAGCATGCTACACAGAAATCTTTTGTGAAAGGAAGAATCAATCAATGCAGCAAACTTCACTGCTGTCTCATTTGAAGCAACTTCCACAGCCACCCCAACCTTCAGCAACCACCACCCTGATCAGTCAACAGCCATCAACATAGAGGCAAGACCCTCCACCTGCAAAAAGATTACCACTCACTGAAGGCGCAGATGATCATTAGCATTTCTAGGCAATAAAGTGTTTTTAAATAAAGGTATGGACATTGACTTTGTTAGACACAATGGTAGTGCATACTTAATAGACTATCGTATAGTATAAACATAACTTTTATACACACTGGGAAACCAAAAAATTCATGTGACTCGCTTTATTGTGGTGGTCTGGAACCAAACCCTCAATATCTCCAAGGTATGCCTGTATAAATCTGAGGGTTTTTTTTTATTGTTATATAAATAAAAAGAAATTTACCAGAAACACAAGGGTACTGAACACCTTCAGGTAGGTGGGGTGGTGGGGGAAAACAGAAATAGAAAAAAGTGCTAATGAAAAGACTACAGCTTCATTCATTTCATAATATTGCCTAGGACATTTTTCTACCAAATAGTACTATTTCTAACTCAGTCATTAAATAAATACTATGTAGTAGGCACTATTTGCGCCGCCTTCTTGAATTTTCTTTTTCAACCAGTGCCTAATGTGAACATTTCAAATACACTGGTGGCAAACGTTATATAAATGAGAACATTAAATCATTCACCGGCCTCTGGAGACTGCTAAATTGACCACTGTCTTTCCACCTCTGTCAAAATACACATACAAAAAGTGTCTTTTCACATGTAAATTGTTATCTGGATATACGATAAGCATTTAGAAAAACAAAAAGAAAAAAAGCTTTTTTTTCTTTTTAAAAGAAACACTTACCAGATTATTGATAGTACTACTAAGAACTTTAAACCAATCGTTAATAACAGTGTCATTATCGGACTGAATTAGCAGTTCTGTTCCCTGACGAGTTTTCAGCTTCAGAAAAAAGAGGGGGGAAAAAAGAGTATGGTTTGAGCTTTCAGCAAAATAAATGAATACATTTAATTCAAAGTTCACAAAACCACCAGTAGATCAGGTGACATGTTGAACAGTGATGAAAGGTTAAAGTATTACACAGCTATGAAATACCTTTTCTTTTAATATAAAATAACACCACTAAATTATTTTATAAAACACGAAGTTGTTTCCCATAATAAATTCTCAACAAAAATCTAATAATTTACAATCCCAAACTCCATCACAACAAATGCCATAAAACTTTCTGAAACTAGTTTATCATTTAAAAATAAGTTTAAGCATCAAAGCTGTACTATTCAAATCAGAATTGAAACGTAATTTGTATATAAAGGAATAAAATCTATGATGTTTTTACATAGCCTGATAAATTTTTTTCTCTCTGGTTAAAAAATAAATGTAGAAAAAAGAATATACGAAGGGTTAGATTTTCAATATTCCTACTTAATAAATATAATGGCATAGTACAAAGAGACGGCACAGACAATAAATGTCACATCTGTTTTGGGTAGAAATATTACTAAATTAAGTGTCAAATCATGAACTGAAGTAAGAATATATTATTCTACATGAAGGAAATAAATAATACATGTATAATCTCTTTGGTTCAAAGTTGCTTATACTTGATTGAGGAAGAATTTTGAGGCAGTGGTAGAAAGTATTACTTCCATTTTCTGGTTGATAACTGGTATTTTTTTTCCCCTAGAGGAGCATATGGCAATGTTCCCAAACAACACTCTGAGAGACATATGCCTCAAACATGGTTCCCCAGTTTTTTTTTTTTTTTTTCTGGCCAGTACAAGGATCAAACCCCAGACCTTGGTGTTATCAGCACCACATTCTAACCAACTGAACTAACCAGCCAGCTCTTCGGTCCCCCGTTTTAGGTTCACAGAAAAACTGACAAGAAAGTACAGAGATAGTCCATATACCCCTGCCTCCATACATGCATGGCCTCCCCATTAAACATCCCTATTAATCTATTTTTTAATATCAGATTTGGTGGGTAAAGGGAACCATATTCTTTTTGCTGGGGAAAGGCAGGATTTGTGAAACAAAGGCTTGTTATATATAGTCTGTTTTCCAATAATTTATGCAAATAAAGCTGGTTTTTACACAAGCCTTTTTTCTTAAATTTAGGATAAAAACTGACTTAATCACGGACTAGTTAAGGCTAGGCACAGTGAAAGACTATTTCCCAAAATAACTCAAAAACAGAACATCCAATTACTACAGTTAAGAATGTAAGTCATACTTAGAAAAAATTTATTACCTCAAATACATTCTTTTTGCTGGATTTATCCTTTGAAGCCATCTCAATCATCGCCCCTTTGAGGTCCACTGTGAACTCTGGTTTAGACTGATTACTCCCAAACTTCATTTTAGAAAAATGGAAAAACCTTTATGTGATATCCATGTATATGTATGTATTCAAAAAGAGTTAAAATCAATTTTATATTATTAACAATAAATCAAATAGGAAGCTCCCTCAAATTCTTCTTTCTATGAACATATAGAGTTCATAGAAAAGGAAATAAAATAGCTCAATTTCCATCATAATTTAAAAATATATAAAATAAAGCCACACTGAAATCTTTTTTCACTCATCAAAGTGGAAAAAAATCCAAAACTATGCTGGTGAGAATACAGACTACTAGGTGCCCGAGTGTAAGTGAGATGTAAATTGGAACAACTCCTGGAGAGGGAAAATTGGTAATATTATATTTGTAACTTTAAAACATAAGTATACTCTCTGTCTTAGCAGTTCTATTTCTTGGAATTTATCCTACACTAGATATGACTACATAAAACTACATGTTCAAAAAAGCAAGACAATGTTCTTATACAGAAAGGTACTTCAAACAGTTCATGGAAAGATTTGTATTATCTTTTAATTCTATTGTTCCAGGAACTTTGTGAAGTACCTTCGTATTCATAAATAATATCAGGCAGATATCAAGTTCATTTTCCACCTAATAAACATTCTCTAAAACTGATTTTGTGCTTTCAAGAGTTAGTTCCTTACAGACTATTTATGTTGTCAACAACTAACAATAACTTAATGAACTCAGAAAATTCTAAGCCCCATGTTCTTTTATTCGGCCATTGTTAGAAATTATAACTAGAGCCAGATGCTATAAAGCCACAGCAATTAAATGAGTAATTGTGAAAAGAAAAGATAAGTTGACGTGGATGCTTTGAGAAGAAAACTGACTCAGGGGGCTATAATATTTTGTTAACTAGATAGGAAGAAAGATTAGCAAATAGAAAATTTATGTTAAATACTCTGTATCTTGCCACCGTTTAACTTCTGTTTAGTCTGTTAACTAATAATAGAAAATAGCATTCCTATTGTACTGGAAGGTTTGGAATCTTAAAACCTCCAATGGCTGAAGAACTGTAATCTAAGGAACATAAAGATTTTTTATAAATATTTCCTATATTTGATACAGATATTTCATTTGCTGATACATTTTTAAGTCAAATTATACTAGCCTTTGGAAATGGATCTTACCCACCAACCTTGTGATAACTTATTCACTATTTGTAATGTCAATAACTACTTGTCAGCTTCACATTTAATAAATGGTTCAACTTCACCTGTTCCCTTTTACTTCATCTTTTCAGCAGTGCAGACTTAAATAACATATTTGTTATAACAAAACCATTAAGGAGTTATATGGGATTTATTAGTGGAATCAAGGCAAAATTTAGAATACTATATGAAATTTATTAGTGGAATAATAAAAATCACAATAAAAATTTTAACCATATTCTACAAAGACTGCCTTCTTATGTACCTTTTCATTCAAGTGACATTTAATTAACCACAAAGAAATATGATGAACATAGATAACTTCTTGAGCAGAAATGCATATCTCAAAAGTTATAAAACTTGAATATATTTAACAAAATGATAAAAATATTTAATTTGTCATCATTTTATTGTTCTGTAGATGGTTAGCTACAAGCTAAGATACAAATAACCACCCAAATAACATAAAACAACTAAATATTAACATAATGACATGACATGAAAAATGCAATCGATATGGTTGGTAAAATTTTTGTTTGTTATTTATTCTTTTCCAAAATCTAGTCCCACTTTTCCCTATCATAATCACCTTCCCACCAATATATTCAAGGCCAAAAACAAAAACAAAAAGTATTGTGGCAAGAGGCATGCAACAAGAACACATACAGTGACAGTTGAGACAGGATCAGACTTTACATATGCGACAGCAGGCCGACGACTGACAGAATTTTTCCAAGAAGAAAGCAGCGAAAGCAAGAGCTCAGAGACTGAGCCCTGTTGGCAGAATGACTTGATGGAAAAAAGGAAGAGAATGATGATGTCATAACAATGCACAATGGCAATATGACACATAAGAGAAAAGCACAATGGAACCAGATAGGACAAAACTACACACAAGCAAAGCTAAACTTCCAAATATTTTTGCAAAGGCCCTAGAATTTATCTCAGAATATATTCTGACTTTGCCATTATATTAATTCATGTTTTACTTTTAAGATGAATGCTTTATAGAATTTATCTTAGACTTGTCTTAGCCTACATTCACAACGGAAGACCTGAAGGGTAATACAGAGAAGTCACATCTGGCCCACCACCACCTTCTCAGCCCCCTGCTCAGAAATCCCTGGGATTCCTCCTGGTCACCTGCTGGATTTTGTCCTCTGATATCTCTTGCCAAGTGGCCCTACCATCTAACTTGTCTTCCCCTTCCTCTAAGATGGTGGTTCTTCCTCTAGGAGAGAGGCAATTTTGTCCTTCATGGGAAATTTGGCAACACTATGTTTAGTTGTCGCAACTAGAGGTGCGGGTGCTAGTCATCTGCTAAACACCTTACAACGCATAGGACAGCTCCCACAACAAAGAATTATCTGGCCAAAAAAAGTGACTATTTTTTAAAATCTGAAAGCACGTATAAATGAATGAATGGATAACTACTGATATTTGTGGAGGGATTTTTAAAATACTCAAGAGTATGATAAATGGTTCCTAAGAGGGAGCACAAGGTATATCTTGCAACACTGTAATGTTCGCTTGTCAGTCTGCCTCACTACTGCATAAGCTCTGAAGACAAAGGGCATGCTATTTATTTCTACACCCCCAAGCTTAACACAACACCCAAGACATAGCAGGCTCTTATGTCTGTTGAATAAACAAACAAACATACATACATTTCTACGGAGAAATGAGATGACAGAAAAACAACTATAAGTTTATGTTACTGATATAACAATCCAGTGGTAACTAGTATTTTCCAGAAAACAACTGGAAAGTATCTATGGAGAAAGAAAAGCTCACTAGATTTTTGGATGATTTAACACCTATGTAAAATTTATCTTATAAAGTGGAATTGCATGGAGCATATATGCATCTCATTTACTCAAGTTTAACTATCCATTCTCTGCAAAAAAAAGTAAATAGAAAGAATGAATGATTTAAAAAAAAAAATAGAACTTCCAACAGTGTGATGATTTTGCTCAGCATTCCATCAATGAGTACACGTCCTGGAGTGAGAATAAGATTTGAATGTGCTATTTCTTCAAATGGGTCTCTCAGGTTTTTGCACTGTGTGAATCTGATTTTTTAAGAACTACAAAGGTACTTCGAAAGCTCATGGAAAATACGAATCTTTCTATGAACTTTTGAAGAACCCTTGTATACTTCTCCTATAACGTGGCCTCTTAACATAAGCTATTACTAAACTCAACTGAAGAAAAAGCTCTCTCTTCCAACACCAAAGGAAAAATTGGGTCTGCTAGAGATTGCCTTCAACATAGCATCTTCCTGAGGGATACCCAAGAGCAGCCTTCACTACCGGTGATTTTTGTCTGTTGGGCTTATATGCTAGCCTTAGAATTTCATCCTCAGATAAGATGTAATTCACACTGTATAAACAGGATACATTTTACCTACAATAGACCTAGTTGGTGATTGAGGAAAAAAACAAGAGTAGAATTCTTTCAAATACTTTTGAACAATTCTAATTCCAGAGTTAAGGAGCATCTTACATATTTCACCAAATTCTGATAGTTATGAAGGTTGTATATGCCAAAATACATTATACACACACATACTTTTTATTTAAATAGTCTTATTTGCTTTTACTTAAGGCCATTTGAATTAGCTTTCATTCCCTTAATGGAATGGGGAAAGCAAGGTAGTCTGAGGTTTTAAAATTAGCCATAAAATAAAAAATAAGAATTGACTATATAACCATTTTACCATATCCTGAATCTATTTAGTCTTTATTGAGACTATAAAATTCAGTGTGGCTGTGTTTTATTTAATTATGCCTATCTGAAATGATTATATTATTAATGATATAATAATATTAATAAAATTTCATTTAATGGCAACAATTCAAATAGTGAATCCCTAAAATTAAAAATTCATTAAGAATTTTATAGTTTCGAAATTGGCTAGCTCAATGAATTTTAAACTATGTTTCCGCTACTGCCACGTGGTAACACAGTAGCACAACTTTGGCCTATAAATAGAACTACCTCACATCCTTTGTCAGTATTAGTTTTGATTATGACTTCCGAGTTATGTAAGGTCTTCTAGAGTGAAAACTTTAAATCAGATGCAATCATCTTGTTGTTCTAATGATTATATACTGGGGTACTTATTTAACATCTTTAAATTTAAGGAGCTTTCCTTTTCTTCAAATTCCACACAAACCTGCCTATCTAAATGATTCCTCTCTGTCTACTTGCTTTATCTGTACATAACACAACTTTCAATCTTTAAGTACCAGTAATTATCAAATAAATGACATTATCCACCTTTCTTCAGGTACTCTTTTATTACTTTTTAATCTCTAATTGCTTTTTCATTCCTTTTCTTTCATTCACTTTCTTCCCTCAATTTCAAATAAAAGTTGAGCCACAAGTAGGAAGGAAGAAATAATTATACAGTCTTCTAGAAATTCATCAACACAAAAAAGCACCACATGCTTCATTTACCTTGGTGGGGGTAAGGGGACAGGGAGGAAGGAGAAAGGTATAATTATCAAACTACTTTAAATCAAGTAGCACCAAAATTTCAGTCTTTTAATATCAAAGTCTATCACAGGTCATTTCCACTGTACTGGCTGAACAGAGAGCAAATCAAAGGATTAATAATGCAAAACAAAAAAAGTTCTAGAATGTTCACATTTGCGCTCAATCGATGTGGATCTTAGGTGGCCCTATCAGAGTAGTGGAGGACTAATGCTCTGTGCCATTCATGGTTTAGAACAGTGTTACAAGGCTGCATTGTGAATGTGGATGACTAAAATTTGCTTGCGTTTTGCATTTGGGTTTCTCTTTTATCAAACATAAAATCCATAGATCCTGTGTTAACTTTGAAGGAAGTCAGTAATTGTAAGAAAATATTTGTTAAGGTACAATATGAAGACAGAGCAAATACACTTAGAATAATTCATTTTAAACTTTTGAGCACTGACACTTCAAACTCAATTACCAAAAATTTTTATAAGTATTCAGAGCATGGACTCTGGAGACAAAATGCCAAAGTTCTAAACCCTGATCTGCCATTTAGTAGCTGTAAAACCTTGAGCAAATTACTTAACTGTTTTACACCTCATTTTCTCATCTGTGACAGGGGAAGGGGAGAAGAAAAACAAGAGCTATTCCACAATTAAGATAATATATACATAATCCTATGTACTTAGACAACACCTGACACATATTAAGTTTTCAAAGAATGGTAGCTATTATATGTTATGAATTATAATTTCTAGTATTTGTGTTACAAATAACCATGCAGTAACATGAGGGTACTTCAAAAAGTTTGTAGAAAAACATAACTAAAAGATAATACAAATCTTACCATGAACTCTTTGAAGTATCCTCATAATAAACACTCAAATACACAAAAAGCTTCGAAATCCCATAAGTAATGGTGATATCTCTTTTTGTTCTAAAAGCTGGCTGACATAATACACAGACATCAACACCTGAGTCACTGACCAGTATCCAAGGGTCAGCTCACATTTCAAGGTGGGGCTTACCATACTACTGCTTATTTTCTGACTAAATATCTGAAATAGCAATTAAAAATACAACAAAACTTTAACATTCTGAAAATGAATCAAGAAATGCATTTGTTCTATAATGCTCACATAGTAAGCCCACCCTTCACAGTTCAATGGATAAAGTGGAATCTGTTGATTTTAATAATACAACTAATTAGACTATTCTACTTAGTCCTCTTCTTTCTCTTATGACTCATAATGCATCTTTAAGAAAAATTATTTATTTTTACTTGTACACCACCTGTAACTAGAAGGACTCTGGAAATTACTTCCTGAAATCCAGGTACAATACCATCCACATAATTTAAATTATATAAAGCCTCCAAAGAGAAGAAATACTTACCCAACTTGTGCTACTTCCTTGAGTTTTGGTAAAAAGTAAAGATGAACCCTGCAATACTGCCCAAGAAGACAACCAGTTCTTTCTGTAATTATAAAGATGACCAATTAGATCTCCACTATCCAGTTCTTCCAACCAAATTTCAAAACTTAAAACTTACTTAGCTGTTATCAATGTTATATACAACTTAGTCATTATCGACATTCTAATTGTTTTTATTGGAGATTATGATGCTAATGGAATTTACAGTCATTTTACGGTCATAACCTGATAATGAAGGCCCCAAAACAAAGTTAATTGGAACTTATAAGTTATCAGAATAATGATGAATGATATAGCTAATTACATTCACATGGATCACGCTGTGATCAAGGACGCTAATTTAAACTCACACAAATGCAACACTGTATTTGGCAAGAATTCTCATTCACAATTAAAAAATTACATGCTAAAAATAAAAAATAAAAAATTACATTCTTATCTTACCCACCTAATAATTTATAGATACAGACTGTTTTATATTTCTTGGTTATCTCCCTTCCTCTAATAGGGCTGCACTAGACAGGCAGTAGATATTAATCACATTATAAATATACCATACATTATACACTGATTGACCACTGAGGTTACTAAGATGAGATTTAAAAATTTTTTTTTTCTAAATCACAAAAGGAATACATATACCTAAGAACTCTGCATATAGAAATGCATAAAGGAAAAGGCTCCACATTTCTTCTCCTTCAGTCTACACTCCAGAGGTAACCAATGTTAAGAGTTTGGTATAATTTGGAGGTTTTAAAGAAATGGTCCACTTATCTACTGTCCTATCTCCACATACATAGGTAAGGACTCACACTGAATATGCCATTGTCAGTGTTCCTACTGAGAACTTTAAAACTGATTAATGTTATACCCCGGCCAGATACCACTCAACTTCCCTCTTCACTATCTTTAATTCTGTATTAGAGATTTTTGCTTAAATGTTTCTCTCCCATTGGAGATATAAAGTACTTAAAGGCAGACAGTGTTGTATTGATTTTTGTATCTACCTCAAGCTAACAAAGTACTTTTCAACCGGCAGGTATGGATCAGTGTTTGCAAACAGAAAAACAAATTAAAATTACCTTTATAAGAGGACTCAGTTGCTGGGAGGCTAAAATGAATGTCAAACCTACTACTACAAGAATTTATTAAGGCTCTCCCTATAGCCAAACATATAGCCAGTTTTGTGAAGACTGTATAGGCTCTCGAAAAAAAGGTTTTCAGAACGCAGAATTTAATATCTATCAGTTAAACCTACTTTATTATTTTTTTACTTTATATGTCCACTTGAACTTCATGGATTAAGAGAAGTGAAATAAAGTTTACTACTAAACTTCTATTTTTCTATTCAATTCTCATAGTTTTTGCTTATGACTGTTAATGCTATTTTATTTGGTGAATGGCTATTCCTCATGATTAGACCTTTATTGTGGATTTATCTGCAATGCTTTATCATTTTAAAGTTCCTTAATGCTTTTCCCCATGTACTGAACTTGTCTGATATTAAGATCCCTATTCTTACTTTCTTATTTCTCGCCTTTGACAAGCTTTATTTATTTATTTTTTAAACTTTTCTAAGTCATTTTTAGGTGTTTCTTTTGTATGTAATGTTTAGTCAGGTTTTGCATTATGCTTCAGTCTGAGCAACTTTTTCTTTCAACAGAGGAGTCCATTTACACTTAATGATACTGACATGATAGATACATTTAGTGCTTGTTCTGTCATCATTTTACTATATTTTTATTTTATTATTACGTTTTTATTATATCTTAGATCTTAGATCTCAAGGTATTTTGGATTTATTTTTATTTGTAAATTTATATTATAATCAGTTTTCTATTTCTTTAGATACCATCAACTGACTCCCTACTACAGAAAATGCTTAAATTAGCATATTTCCACTTTAAATAAACTTTTTAAGTTGTTTTTTCATGAAACCCAATTTTTTTTTCCTGAAAAAAAGACTGTGTGGTTATTCAGACCTGGGTCAGACAATATCTCCAAAATAAATGAAGTGAGCCTGTCACCTTAAAATTTAAAAAAAATAAATAAAAAGGTAGTATTTGTTGACAATAAAAATTAAAGCTTTCAACAAAATGGGTGAACCTCAGGGAGTTTACAGTAAATGAAATAAACCAGTCACAAAATCATACAAATAATCATATGGATGAAGTATCTAACGTAGTCAAAATCCTAGAAATAAAAAGTAGAAAGGTGGGAAAAAGGGAAGGGTTGGTGAAAGGGGAAAAAGGGTAGAGGGAAGAGGGAATTTAGTGGGTACAGAGTTGCAGTGCTCCAAGAGAAAAAGTTCTAGAGATCACTGCCCAACGATGTGAATATACTTAACATCACTGTGCTGTATACTTAAAAACAGTTGATGACAAACTTAATGTTAATGTTATGTGTTTTTTACCACAATAAAAAAAATTAAAGTTTACAAACAGAAAGCAGGATTTTGGAAAACCTGGCATCTGCTGCTGTGAATATGACAATTTCCCAAAACTCATTAGACTTTTCTGATATGACAGATTTATGATTCTTCAATACTATAAAATGTGTAAACATTTGCAAAATGAGCAAACTTAGTAAAACCGGTATTTTCCAAATAACCTGCAAAACAAAATTATGCAAAGCTTCATTCAAGTGCCACATAGACCAACGGCTTTTAATGAAATTGGATATGAAAAGTTCATTAATAGTTTCTCAGAGTCTTCACTGCAACTAACCTTCAAGAAACTACCATTTGGAGAGTTCTGGCATAGCAGAAAAATATGAACAATTATCTGAAAAGGCTAGTAAAACATTCCTCCCTTTTCCAGCTTTAGCTGTATAAAGAAGGATTTTTTTCATATACTTCTACCAAAATAATATGTCATAACAGACTGACTACAAGCAGAGGTGAGAGTTAAGCTGTCTTCCATTAAGCCAAATACTAAAGATTTGCAAAAATGTAAAACAATGCCTCTCTTTTTCTTTTAGGAAATATAGGAGACTTTCTTCATACAAATATTATTCATGTTAATTTGTAAAAGGTTACTTTTAAAAGAATTAATAAATATTCTTAAAACTTCTATTTTAATTTCTCACAGTAACTCCCCATAGGTATGACCTATATAGAAAAAAACTCTTTGGAATGTTCAATAATTTTTAAGAGTTTAAATGGGTCTTCAGATCAAAAAGTTGAGAACCAATATACAGGATATTAAAAGACTACTTTGCTGAACTATGTAAATAAACTTTAAGATGATGAAATGGGTGATTTTCTTAGAACATAAATTACAAAAAGTATTGTCAAAGACTAATTAATACAGGAAAAACAACAACCAAGAAAACAGAGAAAATGGCTAAAGGGCTATCTCTACCACACATGCACAAAATGGAGAAACAGGAAAATAATGACCCAGTTTGCAAGTTAACTCTACTAAGAAACTCATAATTGCACTATTTGTAAAGTTATTTCAGAGCACATGAAAAACTTCCAAATACCAAAATCTGACAGACAGTTCAATTAAAAGCAAACCTAAAATACTCCAGTATATGTAATTTAAATTTTACTCTTAATTAAACAGGCTGATCTCACTTTGACCATAAAACCACAGCATTTTAGCAGTTTTTAAACCTGAAGGAGATGCAACTTGTTTTATAAATAGTTAATTTTCTTAATTCATTAGGAGGTACTACACATGAACCAAAAACTCTATCAACCCAATAGAAAAACAAAGGGCATAAACAGACAATTAAACAAAAAAGAAGTACAAAAGGCTCATGATACTCTACCCCACTAAAAAGGAATGCAAATAAAAATACCATTTTCTCTCTAATCTCTATTGGCAAAGATAAAAAATTTGACAACATATTAAACTGGCAAAAGGTGTAGAGAAATGCATTGCTATTGGAGGCAGAAACTGATTCAGTATCTTACAGCACAATTTGGAACATTCTTTCAAAACGATCTTGCATACATATGGCCTAGCAATTCCACTTTTGTAAAATTTATTCTACAGGTATATTTACCTACTTGTAAAATGAACTATGCCAGATGCCAACTGTAATACTGTTTGTAATAGCAAAAGCTGTAAACATTCTAAATGTCTACTAATGCACAGGCATAAACACTTGCAAATAAATAATGGTTAAATAAACTATAAAACAGCTGTGTAACATACAACTATGCAGCAGTTAAAAACAATGTGGCAGCTCTATACGCAATGAAATGGAACCATCACCAAAAGACCACATTTAAAAAAGTAATCTACGTACATACAAACATGTAGATAGATAGATAGATAGATAAGATAGACAGATAGATAGATAGATAGATGATCGATCGATCTCATATCTCTGGAGGGAAGCACTAGAACTCATGAGACTTAACACTGGTTGCCTCTGGGGAGGAGAACCTGGCCAGGTGAATTTCTTTTTACTCAATACTTAGTGTACCTCTGTTATTTACCATGTGCATTTATTGCTTACTGAAAAAAAAAAAGAAAGAAAATAATATTAAGAGAAAGCTAATGCTTCCTCAGAATCCCCTGCCTTATCTCTTGCATTTAGTATTACTTAAGAAATATGTCAAGACAATGGAAAATTTTCACCCATTTCATGATAATCATATATATATTATTATATTACAAATATAAGATTGGAAATTCTTCTGAACCTTTTAATCATTTCTAATAAAATATAATTATATTCATAATTTTAATCTGTTTCAGTCAATGAATCATGTAAGAACACTAATGATCTATGTACTTACCGAACCTTTTTCCCATTTTCAGTAATTTTTGTTACATTTAATAGTCCGTATTTCTCTTGACCCTATGGAACAGAGTAACACTGTTTACACATCATTCATATATAGGTCTAAGTTCTTATATATGACTGAACCAAAATAGTATGGTACTCTAAAAATTAGCCTAAAAAAAAGATTAGTCAGTATGTAACATGTTTAGTTCTAGAGTACATTAAGAATATAATTTTCCCCACACGTCTGTATAGTTATTTTTAAGTAATTTTATAATTAAACACTTCCTCTCTTAAGTCACAGCAGCCATCAGTACTATGCTATCAAATTAGATTTCCAGGGCCAGCCCAAGTCTCACTTGGGAGAGCGTGGTGCTGACAACACCAAGTCAAGGGTTAAGATCCTCTTACCATTCATCTTTAAAAAAAAAAAAATTAGATTTCCATATGAACAAGGCAGCACCAGAAAAATAATTTATGTCTTCCTGTTTGTAGAAAATGATACACTATAATGATAAATACTACAAAAAAGGAACTATTTATTTGGCTTATATTTTACAACTACATAATTTGAAACTTATTCAGTATACTAAACAATTTTGTCAGAATGTAAAAATAACTGGGTAGAACAAACTGTATTTAAAAAACTACTCAAAAGTAACTGGTCCTATGCATAGAACTGGCATAAAAAACTCAATACAGTATGTGCTTCATTAACCATATTGTCAGATGCTGAGCTGGGCTTTGTACAAAATAGATTTATTAGCCAGCTGATGTCAAAAATAGTGACGCAAGCTTTATCATCAAACTCTATGAAGGCAAAAGCCACTGTACTAAAGATAATTTTATCTTAACATTCTTCCACTTGGAAGTAAAGAAGCCCTTTCTCACTGCTTTAGCTTCCTATATTCGAATAAATTTAATCAAAAAGAGTTCATGTCGGGCCGAGCCCGTGGCGCACTCGGGAGAGTGCGGTGCTGGGAGCGTAGCAACGCTCCCGCCGCGGGTTCGGATCATATATAGGAATGGCCGGTGCACTCACTGGCTGAGTTCCGGTCACGAAAAAAAAAGACAAAAAAAAAAGAGTTAATGTCTATAGTAACCATCGACATTAGTAAACACTGGATGTACATGAGACAATTTTCAATTTTAATTCAACTGAAACACACAGACACACGAACACACTCACCAAAAAATGGAAATCCCCAATTCAGAATTTATTTCTGACTATTTAACTGATTCCTCAGCTATATTTTTTCAATGTATTTTAATCAGGAAACAAATCTTTTTGTATGGGAGATAAACATAATATTGAGTATTTTCTCAATAACGTCTACAAGATAATGTTTGAAAGTTTTGTCTGATCTGATTAAAAACCTCAATCTATAGACAAAGCTGACAAACTGTTGCGTTAACTAACATTTCTGGTGTACTGGAAACTTGGGAAATAACTTGTTATGAAGTTTTACTGTAATTTTTTCATAAAGTATAGCTTAGATTTCCTCAGATATGCAAGTTTGATACTTTTCATAAGAACTCTGTTGCCTCTTAACAAAAACATCAATTACACAATTTTAAGTATGCACAAGATGTTAAATAAGAACATTCTCAATTTACTGTTCCCCTGTCAGAAGCAGGAAAAAAAGGAACTTTCAATGATATGGGAACAGGTAACAACATTCATCTGAGTGGATGGGCCCTGGTAACATGAGGTAGGAAGCAGAGGAATTGGAAGGGCAGAGAAATGAGAATTAAGCCCATAAAAAATGTCACAGCTTGAATTGTGTTTTTTTAAAAAAAAAAAAAAGGCAGAGGCAAGAAAGAAATAGAGGCATTAAAACAGGAAGAAAAATGGACAGACTAGCAGCAGTGACAGCCTAAGCCTAAGAATGAGAGTGAGAGTCTAAAACAGGGGTTCTTACCTGAGTCAATGGATGAACCGAAACTGTTGCAGAACTGTGCACGTACATGCATTGTTCAAGGAAAGGGTCCAGAACTTTCAACAAAAACCTCACAGGGATCAAGACCCAAGTACTAATGTTCTAAGTATTAAGCATGCTAACTCGGATGTAAGAACAAAATTTGCCACAACCGAAATGTACAAATACAAAAAACAAGTACCATACAATGTGGTAAGTGCTATGAGATTGGTACACCTAACTCGACCTGGGAGAGAAAGAAGGAAATCAGAGAGAGCTTCCTGGAGAGGCTGACACTTGAGCTAAGGAACAGGAGTTAGCTAAATGGAAACAGTACAAGGTAAAAATAAACAATATAAAGGCACGGAAGCTAAGGAGAGTGTATCATATTTGAGGGCCTTTAAGTTCCCTCAGCATATTACATGAGGTGCAGTACTGAGAAATGAGGCAGTGGAAAGAATGAACTAAGAAAGGGTCAAACGACTAGAAACCAACTAGAATATTACTCTAATAACTGCTTTAATGAAGATTAGCAAATTATAGTTAAATTTGGACCAGAAAGATTATAATAATATTATCCTATCCTAATAAGGCATGAAAACAATTCCATTAAGTAATCTGGGGAAAATTTCACAAGTTCACAATCATTTTCTGATCAATGTTATATTCATTTAGTAAAATGGGCATTTCCCAATTTAGGCTAATGATTATTATATACCAGAATCAATACAGTCCATAAAAACCCTCATCTTCAATTAATCATGTTATAATCATGTAAAATAATTACATTTATTACATGATTATAAGATTATTCTTTAAGATTAAAGAATAAGATTCTTTTAATACAGAATAAGTAAACTTGCACAATGACATAGTGCTGAAAAAGAACCAGTGTGATGAAACAGATAAATAAACAGAGACAGAAAGCAGACTAGCGGTTACCAAGAGCAGGGGAAAGGGGGGAGGGTGAAATGGTGAGTGATTGCTTAATGGGCATGGGTTTCCTTTTGGGATGATTCTGTTACTAGACAGAGGTGACAGGTGCACACATTGTAAACATACTAAATGCTACTGAATTTAAAATGGTAAATGGTTAATTTCATGTTAGGTGAATTTCACCTCAATAAAAAAAAATTGTAAAGAGCCGGTGTTATTAAAAAAAACCCTAAAACATTCGAATTATATTTTTTAAAAAGGCCTTAGAATAGTAATGTTCAATGAAAAGAATTAGCAATTTGTCCAACATTACTCTGCTTAAAGAAAGTCTTGAAATGTCCTTTTCTCCAAAATGGTTAACACATTTTAATACCATAACTGGAAATACAAGGTCAAAAGCCCAAGTGTCAAAATTACATATTCTAAAACTTTATTCAATGTTCAGTAATAGGGAATTTTAAAATGCATATTATCATAGTTATATTGGGAAAAATAAAGAATAGCTTCTTAGAACAACCCACAAGAGCCTGTTTAATCCACACTGCAGTCATATTGCAGAAAAACGTATTATTAATTTTTTTTAAATGTATATACTGCCTATTCCAAAAAAGGGTTTGAAGAAACTACAAAAATAATAATGCATTTGAAAATTGGAAAGCATAAGAAAAAAATTAACATGTTTAAAATTTATATTAAGGGATCGAATTTTAAATCTGGTTTATTAAAAAGAGATCAAAGAGGTAGATGGGCAATTTGCAGATTTTTAAAGGTGATATCAGGTGGCTAACACTGGTTATGATATCATTTTCACTTCTAAATTTACAGCTTCCTTTTTCACTAAGTCTTTATACCAACCAGATTTTAACTCACAAAGAAAAGAGGGGGAAAATATCTCCTTGTAACACTGAATACGAGTGGGAAACAGAGGCAAGACTACATAGAATCAGAGCAAGTGGAAAAGAGGGACCAGAGGGCAGAGGGAAAGAAGAGAAGTCAAAGGAGAAGGAAGACAGCATGGAAGAGCAGCACTCAGGACAGAAAGGAACACTGTTGAGGTGAAAACAGAATGGTCTCTGGTGGAATTAACATAGCTGTTCACTTCTTTCACCTGAAGTTTTTTTTGGGGGGTGGGGGGGATAGAAACACTGGTTGGCAGCTCCCTGTATGACCGTACCGTGAGTCCAGGATGGCCTAGCTCCTGTCAAACTTCAGAAAATGGATAAATGGATGGAAAAATAATTCACCAACAGTCCATTGTAACTGCATGTAGAACATTTACAAATGCATGTTTCTAGGACTACCTAGAAATTCCCTTTGATCAAAATGTAAACAAAGTATAAAAGATCCTTCTAGGAATTGTATATTATCTATATTTAAAATAAGTTAAAGAGGGCTTTCTGCTCTTTCCTAGATGAACTGACAGACTGAGTATTGTAGTAACCATGCCATAGATTCATATAGTAATTCTTGCCAAAACCACTAAAATCATGCTCACTTTGATCTTTATATACTGTTCATGTACCCAGTACTGTGTTAAATAATACAAAAGATAAAAAGTAGAAATATATAATCCCCATCTATCCCTTATTTAAACTCCCTAAAGGAGTTGGAGCCTAGTGGGCAGACTAGGAGTACATGAAATAACCTGCACTTACTCAACGCAGTGGGTGACCTGGGAATTCAGAAACTGAGACCATTAAGATGCCAGGTTAGTGTGACAAGGCCTCCTAGAAGAGTCAGTCTTGAAGAGGTACAGGTTTAACTGTATGTATAGAAAAGCCAAGGCCCACTCTAGGCAGGGGGACTGCCTGAGCCAATATCAGAAGGAAATGGGTACAACATGTGATATGAAAGACCAGATTATGTTAGGGAACGGCGAAAGAGCTAGAAGAGTGAAAAACAATCTGTGGAAATCTTTGCCTCTAAGAAATCTTAAGTATCCTAATAAATAACAATCTATCATAATTCCATAAAATAGGGAAATAATGATAAAAGTTTGTCTTTTAAAAGACCTTTAAGGTTTTATTTATTCATTCAACAAATATTTACTGAACAGCTACTATATGGCACTGCAGTAGGTACTGGGGTTACTTTGTTCCTACTCTAAAGCAGCTCTTCTGTGTCTAGTGGGGAAGAGAGACATTAATACAGAATTGGTTCCTATAAAAAATGAGTATAAGAGTTACTGTATTTTATACAATCAAATAATATATAATTAAATGCCATGAAGAGTATTATAGGAAAACCTCACCTAATCTAGAGAATTAGAATAAAATTTTCTGAGGAAGCAAAGTTTGAACTGAGCCCTAATGAATGAACAGAAATAAACACAGGCAAAGGTGTGGGAGAGAAATGTTTCGTGGGCAGAAAAAACGACACAGGCAAGGATGTTGAGATGAAAAGCAGGCTGGGTCCTTTGAGGACCTGAAAGGACAGCAGTGTGGCAGGAAGACAACGAGCAAGAAGGGAAGATGAGAACACAAGGAGGAGATGAGGCTGGGGACACAGACAAGAGCTGGAGCCTGCACAATCCTGCAGCACTCATTAAAAATTTTAGACTTCATTCTGAGAGAAGAGATGCCATTGACGGGGAATAGCATGGCCAGCCCCTGATGGAAAAGAGTGGGAGTGAGTATAAATATGGAGATGAAAAACAATCTCACTAAAGTTAAGATGGTGCTTGAAGAGAAGTCACTTGGAGGTTTTCCAGTTTAGGGGAAACTAACAGTTGGGTTACATTACCTACAATATTCATCTGGCATAGACTGGGCCCTGTATTTTACAGCACAGAAAAAGAAAGGCATCTATGCTCATTATGGAGGGGAATGGTGCTTACCTTTGGACTGCTGGCCTGAGGAAAAAAGGATAAAGTATAATTTGATAGTATGGTCTGAAAATTTTTATATTTATTTTTTAAAACCAAATATAAATTCACTGCTTAAAAATATGGTACATAAATTAATCATGTAAGATACCATATTTTGCACAAAAGGGGTCTTTTAAACCAATAAAATCTGATTCTTAAACCTATTTTAACTAATTTAATAGAAGCCCAAGAAATATTTAAACATTACATTTAGAGAAAATTAATTTATTGAAATTGGCTGAAATAACTGAACTGTATTATATGATATGTGTCTATCATACTAACTGTATCTTGGTGCTTTGGTGAAGAGTGAGAAGACTCATTTTCAGGAAAGCAGGGTTTTGAGGCAGTTGGAGATTCCTACAAGAAATAAGTAATGAAAAAAGTTACTCTATTTCATGTAATTACATGTCTCCCTCTACTCGCAGTGGGAGAGCTTAACAAGGGAGATTAAGAAAATTTTTCTCCTTGTTATTTTCTTTCTAAATTCAGCTCCAAAATTAATACAGTACTGACTTTAAAACTAAAGATGTTACAAAAAGTTTATAAATGTTTATAAAACTTACAGCAAAAAATTTATAGAAATTACAGAAGTAATGCATACTATAATTACTTCGAAGAAATGATGCATGTTGCCTTAAAATCATGATGTTGCATCAGTTTGAATTAACTATATTTAAAATAGGTAAAATCTAAATATTGTGGATAAATATGTAATAGTCACCACACTAACTTGCTCCTGGTATGGTAGGTATGAATACAGTCACAGGAATTACTTCACAACTACCAGAATGAGAATTTTATTTTAGTTAACAGCTATATGAGAAACTAAATTGCTATTAATATTTAAGGTAATTTATAGCTAACTTTCCAATAATTAGATGTAAGCAAGATTTTAAAAATGCAAAGAAGAAACCTGGAATTTAAAGATTAATAACTCACCAGAAAAAAAAAAAATTAATGTCTAAGCCTACAAAAATATCATAAGCACAAACCAGTAATGTGTTTTGTAAGCAGTCTACTTTACCAATATTAAAACATAGTATATGATTTCTACTACAGATGCTTATAGGACTATTCAAGGAAGAATGAAAATGATTTTTTTGGTAGCAACAGCCTAGTCCCATTTAAATTTTCTCCATTCCCTCCGATATTCTGAATAATTTCGGGAAAAGAGAATTTAAAAAATCATATGCCAATACGTATTATTTATTTTCCAATCAAATAATTCCTTTAAACATTCATCTGCACAACTCTATCATTCTAGTTTTCTATGCTTATAAAACTGGAGAAAGTACTGTCAAAAACCCTGGGAATTTGTTTAAGTAACAGTACAAAAACCACTAACTTAACATTCATTCACGTGGAAAAGTCTTTGGGTTTATACCTATACAACTCATAAACACAGAAAGTGGGTAGCAATGAAAGTTTACAGGGAAATCCTTGAAGGGACAAGCTTACAAATAAAAAATCCAAGGCCAGCACTATTAATGAAGATAATTTTAAATTATATGAAAAATATCCTTACAAAAAGCAATTAAACGTAATGTCCAAATCTCAGTTTACCCTCACGTAAGTATTTTTTTCTGACAACTTCAGATCAATTTCTTGACTTCTGAAAGAGTGTCTAATACTAAAATAGTCTGAGAAAGAGGAAAGATGTGATGACCCACAAACTACAAAACAAGTAACTGAATAAAATGAATGGTAATTATGATTTATATTTCATAGAATTATCAGTCCTACAGAAATAAAAACCACAAATAGAATAATGTATGTATAACAATTATAACTATTACAAACAAGAAACAATTTTACATTTATATATGTATATGCATATATAAATATATTTTGTATCTCTACAAACAGTAGTTTTATAAAAACCACATATAACTGGAAACAGATGCACTCGCACATACACACACACAAACATACACACACCTACATCCTCCAAGGTTATCTGTCAACTGAATTAGGACCCAAGCCATCATAACAACACTTCTATACAGTATAAGGTTTATTTGATTACATTTTGAGTTATACACACTCCACCCCTTATCATATATTAGCTAGTTTGTCCTGGTATAGTCCCTTTTTCATAACCTCAAAGACTGCCCTATCTTAAGAAGGTACACAGTAGGTGATGACAATAAAAAGAAAAGTTTACTTGATGAAGCAATTAATTACCTATGAATTCATTTACAAAAGGTAAGGTGAGGGGTAAAAAGACATTTCTACCAAAAATAAGTAAATCTCTGGTCTCAAGAAAATCATATTCTTACAACTCTGGGAAAATCAGATGAAAGAAGAAATGTAATAAGAACTTCATGCAGTTATTTTAAGCAACAGATTGAAAATGAATCCCAAGGGAGATTAAAAGAGAATACGAAATTTTAAGTATATATCACAAAAATTATCACCCTCAGTTGTTCTAGTACAAAGAGGCAGTGGAGTTGGTTCAACAATGGCTTTTTCCCTAGAGTGTTAATACCCGGTATCTAGGAGCTTTCTATGTACCCTGAATTGTAATCTGGTTCTTGGAGTTGAACAAATTTTTCTGTTAAAAATCTCTAGGAATTTTACCTACCTAGGTTAATCTCAATGCCAATATATTTTCAAACATATCTTCAACATCACAGACTACAGAATGTCATTCCTTTAATATGCCCTCTACCTTCAACTGCATAACATCCTTACAAAATAAAAACTAGAAATTGGTCTACTACTTTCATTATTGCTCTATTAGTCCACCTTATAAACATAATATATATGTGTGCAGACTGTTTCTACAGCTCCACAGAAGCCCACCATTTAATTCAACAAAGACCAATTTTATACTCACTTGTAGTACTAAAATATTGTCCTTGTTTTGGCTGATCAATTGAAATAATTTATAAAAGGATTTAAGGCTGAAAGCATTGAAACACAGAGAAATACGCCTTATGAGAGGTTCACTGTTTTCACTAACACACCTAAAAAATGTAGAAAACCTGTTATCCTACTAAAGAGGCTAATGGTAAACAAACAAAAAAAGAGTCCTTAATGACAACTATCTTTTTAAAATAATTTATTTAGCTTTGGGGTGTTACCAATACCTCCACATTTTAACAGTATGCCCGATGTTCTGCAAATTCACACTAAGTTCCCATTCCACCCCCAAAATGCAGACATATGGTAAAGATGTAACCCCTACGGAAGTTTAGAACTTTATAAAGCCGCATTGTAAAGATAAAACTCCTAAAGAAATTTTAAAAACATCCATTCTGATGTTTGCATCAAAATTCATCCCCTATTTGAAACAGAACATGATTTCACAGTTGATAAAAGAAGCGCTTTATACAGAAAACATTTAGAGAAACAAAGGGAGTAGGATTCAAATCTTCCCTGGAACAGGGAAAATTAATTACATGTCTTCACTATAAAACCTCATAGAGGTTGAAGACAAACAAAAGATAACAGAAATGTGACTGCAAAATAGAGTAGGCAAAAAAATGTATCACCTATTAGGCTCAAATGTATCAAGGTATATATATCATTAAGGCACAGATAAGTGAGTCCATTGTACAAAATTCAAAAAACCTCAAAACTATAACCTACTCCATGACAAATTGATGCTAAATACATGAAACAGTAGTCATTAAGGTATGCAATTCAGTTAATGAGAAAATAAATAATATTTACTTTCATTGTTTCATCATACATGTAGATCAAAAGCTTAAGTTGGTTCAAAAGAAATGTTTTAGCAAAGAATCATATTTAACAACAAAACACTGCATAAAATATTAGTACAAATGGTTACAATTCACTCTCCAATATAATGCACAAAGAACTTGCTAAAATTCTCAACAGATTTTCTTTAAAAGTCCTACCTTGTCATTGGTGTCCAATACAATGGTGCTGTGTCTCCACTTGGTTAATACTATTGGTTCTTGCAGCCGCCTATCCAGGCTCCTACTTTTAATTATTTCTCTTTGCTGCTGGGATGAAGCATTATACTAAAGAAAATAAAATATACTTTATAAATAATAGAAACAGTGGAATCTAAACATGCTGGCTCCAAATGACACAACTATTAGGCAAAGTTCATCATGTGAATTTTCTAGCCTCAGTTTTCTCATCTGTGACCAGCACTGTGGCACAACTGGGAAGATCATAGATTTTGGTGTTGGATGGATGGACCAAATTAGCGTTATCTTTAGTAAAATATTTAATTTCTCTCTAAGTTTCCTGAACTGTAAAAAAATATATATATATAAATATATACATATATATGTATAAAACAGAAATATCACCTCATTCACAGAATTGCTGTAAAGATTAAACAAAGTATAAAAAGTACCAAATATTGCCCTGACAGTAGGTCCTCAATAAATATTAACTACCATATTTTATCAAATGAGGTCACTGGACAAATTAATTTTTTAAGATTCCTTCTACTTCTAAAATCCACATGAACTTAATCTTTGGTTTAGATTTTTAAAATAATGCTTATATACACAATAGTATTCTAACATGTAAGTGTTTTTTGATTTTGGTTTTGTCTTTGCTTTCACTTAAAGGCCATACATACTATTATTTGTTTCTCTGAAGTGATACTAGTTCTAAAGGCCAACCCTGAAAACATCAATTGTATACAAAGGATAGGTAATCACTGCCAAAAGAAAATTACATATAAAATTAAGAATATGCTATCCATAAGGTATGAAATCATGTAAGTGTCTGAAATGCCAAGTAGATAACCAAGAAAAAAAATTGGATAAATGTGAGGCCTTAAGAATTATGCTGTTATATACAGGCAATTTCATAAATTATAAGAAAATGACAAAAGAATATCTATTTTTTAAGACATATTCTTCTCCTGAAAGCAAAGGATTTTCCCTTACTCCTGGAAAAAAAACAGCAAATTTTAACTTTTAATGACCCTGATTTGAATCTCGACATAATTATATTTTGAGGTTTTTTAATATTAAAAAAATTCCAACATCTTTCTCCACAATATGCCATTACCTTACTCCCCAAAATGAGTCCACATAGGCCCCCAAACTGTCTCCCAAAGCTGTTAGTTCCTTCTCCACATTAGAATTTGCCAAAACCAGGCAATCAGGTATGGGTATTTGTTTTTAATTTACTGTTCCTTAACAAGCAGCAATCTTAATATTATCACAGAAGTTCACAAAGGGATCATTAGACTAACAAACATAAAGTTTAAAGGCTATCAATAAAATTCTGTGCCAGAGATCTCTAAGCATAAAGAGACCTAATTATTAAACAGGGCTGTATTTTCCCTTCAATACAATCATTATTAGGAATAATTAAAATGTGCAGTTGTGTGTAAGCTTGTGTATGAACTTTAATCGAAAACAATGTAGCTTTTGAACCTTATAATTACTACAATTTTTACAAATCCTTTTGGGCTGGCCGGTTAGCTCACTTGGGAGAGTGTGAGGCTGGTAACACCAAGGTCACAGGTTTGGATCCCCATACCGGCCAGCCACCAAAAAAATAAAATAAAAATCCTATGTGGCAACAAAAATAATGTAAAATTAAACTGGGTAATCACAATTTGAAACGGACTTATCAATTTACTAGGCAACAGTATATTCACAAAAGTAAATAAAGCATAAATGAAATGTCAGATATAAAATCTAGTGTAGACAGAAGCGATAATAATGTGCACATAATCAAAGAAAAAGGAAAGGAAGTAGAATCCCACAGTTAACACACACACACACACACACATCTAGTTAAACAAGATGGCTAAAACTTAACATTTTTCTAATCCCCTTAAAAAAATATTTGTTTTAAGAATTTTAACTGAATTTCTATTGTGAATTATTTCAAACATATAAACAAGAATAGAGACTATAATAAGAACCTATTACTGAGCTTTAGCATGTCAATGTAAGACCTTTGCTTCAGGTTTTTCCTGAAGAAATAAAATATTATAGATTCATTAGATTCCCCTGAATACATCTTCCAGATTCCATTCCTCTCCCTCCCTTCCTAGCTGTACCACATAATAAATTAAGTATTCATTATGCACATGCATTTTATACTTTGATACACACTTACATATCAATATATATTATTTTTTAGGTTTTTAAATTTTACATAAATAGAATCATATCACATGTATCATTCTTCTACTTGTTTTTTTTATTCAATAGTTGTTTATAAAAAATTATCCATATTGGTAAATATGCAGCTCTCTCTCATTTATCTTTACTTCTGTATAGTACTGCATTGTACGTATATTCCACAATTTAGCCATTTTGCTGTAAAAGGACATGTCCAAGGCAGTAGACCTAATTTATACTCCTACCAGCAGAACATGAGGCCTTGCACTGCCCTACATTCATCAATACTTGTTATTGCCAAACTTACAAATGTGTGTGTATATATAATACATACAGTACACATACATGCATGTTTTTAAAAATTTATCTGAAAGGTGAAATGCTTTGATTTACATTTTCCTGAGTATATGGTAAAGTTGGACATCTTTTTATTAAAATGTATAGTTGCATGTTAAGCTTATGTATGAACTTTAATGGAAACCTACCTCGCTTTTGAGCCTTATAATTGCTACAATTTAGAAATCCTTTCTATGTTGCAAGAAAAATAATGTAAAATTAAACGGGTCAATCACAATTTGAAATGTGCTCATAGATTTGTATGTATTTACCGCTTATTTCCTCTTGTGTGTCTTGCTTAGTTATATATTTTGCCTATTTTCAACTGGGTTGTCTTCATCTTACTGTCATGTACAGATAGAACACAGCTTAGGTATATAAGCTTTCTAAGCTATGTGAGTTGACTGTATCTTTTCCTAGTCTGTAGCTCACCTTTTCCCCTTTGTTTATGGTTGCTTTTATGTGTAGAAGATGTTTTGTTTAATTTTAATGTAGTCGTATCTGTCAACCTTTCCTTTTATAGTATGGCTTTTGGGTCTTAAGAAATCCTTCCTACTTTGAAGTCAAAAGTAGTCTTTGATATATCCTTTTACAGTCTTTAAGGTTTTGCTTATTATATTTACATCTTAAATTTAACTGAAATTAATCATTCAGCATGAAGTGAGATCAAGATCTTTTATTTCATTTGTTCCAGGTAAATAACCAATAATCTCAGCAGTATTTACTGCAGTCCTTGCTTATCCCATTGATTTGTAATGCCACATATGAGCTTTCTACTCTGTTCCCCTGGTCTATTTCTTTATACATGCACCCTCACTACTCCAATGTAATCACCATAGCAGGAACCCCACCCCTCCTGCCACACCCCCCTTTGCCTTATTCAGGAATATTTTGCCTCTTCATGGATTTTTGTTTCCAAATATAAATTTATAAATTTTGGGTTCAGTTGCCAAAAAGGCATGTGTGGGGGGTTATGAAATGGAAATGCACTGAACTTGTTGATTAATTTGGACATTGTTATAAAGTTAAGTCTCCCAATCCATGATGGCATACTACACCATTTATTCAAGTCTTCTTTTATGTTCTTCAATTCAGCTCGGAAATTTTCTTCATTAAAATCTTATAAACCTTTAATAGGCATGTTCTTAGTTATGACTCTTGCTGCTGCTGCTGCTACTGTAAATAGGATGTTTATTGTTGTCACATTTTCAAACAGACATTTTACTAAACAATTAGGTAGTTTTTATGTTGATCTGATAACCAGCAACTTTGCAGAACTCTCATCAGTTTTCAGTTTATAGACTCTCTTGGAATTTTTAATAAGCAAAAGAACAACTGTCTCTCTTCCTTTTCAATTCTTTTTTTCTTTTTCAACATAATTTCAATTATTTCTTTTTTTATTTAACTGTTGAATGGAAGCAGTGATAGAAAAGTTCTAGTCTAGTTCCTAACTCTAATAAAAAGCTTCTGTAATCTCACCATGAAGTATGAGATTTACTGTAGATTATTTGATAGGTAACACTTAGCATGATGTTGTATTTGAAGTGATTTTCTTTAAAGTTTCATGCCTTCCTTTAATTTTAGAAAATTCCCCAAAATTATATTTTCAAATATTGTTTCTCCACCATTTCCTCCATTCTCTTCTTTTGGGATTCCCTGTACATGAACATAGCGAACTTCAACCCATTCTCTAGTCTCCTTAACTACATTTTCTTATTCGTTATCTTCCTGTCCCTCTGTGTAGAGTTTACACTAACCACTGCATTTGTTATTTCAATGATTATCTTTTTCATCTTGAAGATTTATAATTTATTCTTTATCATATTCATCTATTCATGTATCATGTTTTTGTTTTCATAATTTCTTGTCCTTTTTAAATGAAAGCCTTCATTTAACTCTGGTCACCAGTAGCATATTTAAGTCTTTATTGACGTTATTAAGAAAATTAATTCATCTGGAGCGAGTACAACATTCTAATTCTTGATTTCTTGTGTCTATAATAGTACTAGATTCTTCATGTGTTTTATCTGGAATTTTAAACAGCAGACTTCACTTTGAGTGATTTTTTTTTTTTTTTGAGATGTTTTGTTTTCTCTCTCTTCAATTCACATTCCTTCCCTTCTTTCTCCCAATCCTCCCGGTCTACTAGTTTTGAGGTTCCCTTTCCCTGAGCCCAATCTAGAACAAGGTATGTGTACATGTACATATGTATATATTCTATTCTACTTAGCTGTCACATGAATGTTTCTTCTTTCTAAATTTATAATAAACTTCTTGAGTATAAAGACCTGCACTCATCACCACACCTGCACAATACTAAACACCAAAAATGTAATCCAAAAATAGTAGTAAATTAAATTTCTTCTATTTGCATTGGGGGTTACAAGCCTATTTGACAGAACTTATCTTAGACTTATGTAAGTATTAAATTGCACAGAGTACAGAATTTTACCACTATGCAGTAAGGTGTTACTGTATTGTCTTCATCATACAATAACACTTTATTACACAGTGGTTCTAGAACACTTTTCCTTACTTCCTCATTCTTACTGTACCCAACCCCAAACCGCCTACCCATATCCAACTTAAATGGGAGTTCAAGAAACTGCCAAGACTTTCTGACACTTTATCCTTAGAGGCAAATGGCAGCAGAAAATGACAGTATCACAACATTGAGGATTCAACACTGGTCACGACCAGTGCACATTTCCATTGCTGTAGTACTACTCTTTGAGGTTTTGATATAACTCAGTCCCTTGCCTCACTTCTTTCTGACACTCAAGGCATATCCAGAAGTAAGCAAGTTCTCAACATTGAGCCTATAATTCTTCTGACCAAGGAAAGTACAGAAGTTAAAAAGAAACCCAACAGAAATAGCCAACAGTCAAGTAAAGGCTCCAAATTGCTCCTAAGGTAAGGCCATCCTGGGATCCTCTCCCTTTAAAGCACCCTGACCTGGAACAAATCACTTAGAAGAAAGCTGTGACTGATCTCCTTACTGCAGGGAATCAGAAACCACCCTGAAGGAAGACATAACATAACATTCTTCTGTAACTCAGCTGGTATTTAAGGTACTGGTAGGAGCTACAATTCAAACCTGTTAAGTAGAACACAAAATTTTAAATTATATGTTTAAGTTATTTAATATTATATTAGTGAAATATTAGTCTTCTATAACCTAAATCATTTTCAGTGAACTAAACTTTCAGCAGATTTTTCTTCTGGTTTCTTCAAGCCAAAATCAGATCTTACATTTAATAAACCTAATAGAACCAATCACTGTTTTATAGTTTTCAATACTGTTATATATCCAAAATATATTTTTATCCCAGCACATAAGTTATTACATATTTTGTCCATCACGATCCATAAAATTCTTCTTTTGAGATTAATAATTAAATATGATTAAATTGTTTTTTATAAATGATATTAATTTTGAAAAGTGATATCTGAGATGTTCTATAACTTCTTTCCCATACATTTATTAAAAAATGTTTTTAATCTTTTTATGTATACCTCTTTTCCCCTGAAAGTTGGTAACAGCCATATATTAGACTTGGAATATTACTTTTCCACTAAAAAGTTTTATTGAGAGACAAATTTGGAAAAGAGAATGTCGACTCATTTCATGTTCAACTTTTTGTAAAATTTAACCTAAAAAAAACCCAAAACTGTTGCTAGAGTATCACCCAACTGGTATGCTATGGTTCTTAAAATAAGAATATTACAGGGTTTTGAATGCTTGGCACAACCTCGAAGTTTAAAGGGTAAATACAATTTTTTCTTCAGAAGCAGATTCCAAAACTATAAATTAATAATGATGAAAATGAAAAAAAATCCACAAATGTTTTATTGAATTATGTTTCATGATTTTAAACAGTGATGATATAAAACTTTCAACCCTGAAATATGTGAGGAGTAATCAGTGGCACTTTAAGATATATTTTTATTTGGATCCTTCTTCATTCCTGGTATCTTATGGATAATAAAGTAAAAACACAATATGATAATATCATCATAACTCTTTTCATATTATCTTCACTAATATGTTAAGCTGAAAATAGTATCTTAAAAAGCAATCATTATGTAAGTGTAAATTTTAATATTACTTCTACTTTAGAAAGTATTAATTTAAACAAAGTGATTAAAAATACTGAATAGTTTTTTATACTGAACTGGGCGAAAGAGAAAGTATCTATGTAAAATGTGTGATAAAGGATTAAAAAATGCTTATTTGAAGATTTGTCAAGATTTTTTTTAAGTACATGAAAATTTTGGGGCTATCCTTGATAGTCAAATTAACCAAAAGAACCAATATTTCCTTTATTCACTCCCCAGACTACACCCCCACCAAGTTTCCCTTATAGTAACTGACACTGTTCCATGAGATCACAAAATTTTAAAAGCTATCAGAGTTATAATGGAGTTCTTCTGCTACTGACTCAACTCAGATTCACAAGGGTGTTCTTAAAAATCAATTACAGGCTACTAGTACCAAGCCTTATAATTTCATAAAATAATTAAAGGCCAGATAGCATTCACATAAAGAAGAAATTACTATTAGCACTAGTTTACTAAATTAGTGTTTCCCTACCTCCAGTCAACTTAATAACACCTAGTGACTTTTTTCTATATCCATGTATCATTTATACTATTAATATTTTTCTTTAAATTGTCTACTAATTATAGTTTTCTAAAACATTAAAATAACATAATAATTAAAATTTAAATATTTACTCAGATATCACTTAAAATTATAGCAACATGTATATGACTACTTCAAAACCTAATGCCTTAGATAAACTCAGCCCTGGTATACCCTGTCTGTAAAAGAGACACCTAGATATGTCCTAGATTTTGTGATCACATACTGCCTACCTTGGCCAATGATTGACTCAATTATAACACACATTTACATAAAAGAATAAACTTGAATACTGAGTTACTTTTCTTTCTTTTAGAAAAAAGAGTAAATATAAGACCAACTTCATGTAGAAACTCAATATAAGATAACTAGATATAGGTGGCATTACTAGCACTAAAAAGAATTCTTATTTCCAGGAATAATAAAAGGCCAATTTCAAGTTAAATCAAAAAAAAATTTTAATAGGAATAATCAATATCACACAGTGAAGATACCTGCACATCTTAAAAAAAGTCAGCCAGTCACAGGATTCTCAATGAATTCTGAAAAAATTAGTCTTGCTACTTTTAAAAAATTGAATAAATATTTAAAAATAAATCTGCTGAAACTGTCTTCAGGTATTACTTCATCTACTATTTTTAAATAGAAATTCAGTGTTAAGGTTTATTACCTTTGGCAATTCCCATTCCGACCGAGATCCGTCTGCACTGTAGTAATATTGTCTACCTTGATCGTCAACATGCTTGAGCCACTATAAAAACAGAACAGGGTTTTTTTGTTTTTTAATTTAAATAAAAGCTGCTACTACCAGATATTAGATTTAATTCTTATGAATTTTATTCTGCTTGCTCAAGAACACTGCAAAACAATTTTTAATAAGCTTATTATACTAATAGACTTAATAAATTTAATAAGTTTGATACTCTGTATTAAATGTGATTATCTTCTCTCTTTCCTCCAGTGTCAGGCTAATGGTTCAAGCACCAATTAACAACAAAAAACATGTAACATAAAGACACACAGATGTACATATGCACTATAACACATGTATACTCCCCATCCTGAAAATGTTTGAGAAATTAACAAAAGGGATATTGTTTTTCAATTGTTAAGTACAAATCTATACAATTTAAGCCTCATTTCACACAAACGATTAGGAATAACATCCTGTAACCAACACATTTTACTCAGTACTATTTAAGTAACTACCGACAGAATTTCATGCAATACCAATACAGGGACTATAAAAGGAAAAAGTCTAAGTATTACTAATACAAACATACGATGGCCTTAATTATAAAATAAATGAAAACTATTGCTTCCTCATGTTCTAGTTTCAAATAATTGAGGCTTGTTTGACACTAGAACATGGAAGAGGGGTAAAAGCCTACCTCCCATTAATTCCCAAGGGTCTATCCTCTAGACTAGCATAATCAACCAGTTACATTCTCAAATGATACCGGATGTTATATACACATAAAATTTCAATATTCGTTCCTAATTAATCATAAAATACTAGATTCATGGTTTTTGTTTTATACAAATTTGGTTACAATACAAAAAGGAATATAGGCAGTGAAGCAATGTATAATAAATGCACACTGAGAAAAAAATTTCCAAAAAACTATTCCCCAAGAAAAATATATACTATGCTTATTGAAGAAATCTAAACAAATGACACTCAACAGGTCTGCTCTTAAAAGGTCTGTCATAAATGTGTATCAACAGCACAAAAATCACTATCACTGTAAGCAGCTGAAAACCATGAATCAGTAGTTATCACTGTGTTTTTATGTTGCCAATTGACATGATTACAGAATTACAGTGAAGAATATTTTTTAAAATACTACTAAAACTTCAGTACACAATTATTTTATGAGAGGATACTGCCAAGAAACACTAGAAAAGAAAAATAGAATGTACCTTTTCATTAGTATAGTCACTGGTATATAAGGTATGCCCACGTTCATCCAACTCTTCTGACCAACCCCTTGGAGGAGAACCACACTGACTATCTGACTGGCTGTAACAAAGGCTGTGGTAGTTTTCTTCAGATGAAAGAAGCTATAAATAGTCAGAAAAATAAGGATTTTTCTTCTTTGAATATAAATACGCAGCAGTTGAAAATCTAAGAAATCAACTTGACTTGGCTGTAAGTACTAAGATATCTTAAGTATATTTGAATATTTAGATGTCAAAATAAGTCTCCAAATGGTACGTTGTTAAACGGCGAGGTGGAATTAATAATAGTTATTTTATCACATTAATGCAACCTTAGAAAAATTTTTTAAAAATTGAAAACAAAGTTTTCAGACTAAGAAGAGATAAAATGCTATTTAATGCTGCTTTCAAACTGAAATCAAGTTTAAAAAATGACAGGGGTATGTATGTGTACACACATCTGTGTGTAAACAAGACAGGATGAAGAGACTTCATTAGACTGAGCTTCTAGAAAACTCTCACTCATAGTTATATCACAAGTACCTAGCCAAATGCCTGGCAAACAATAGTGCTCAATAAATATATCTGGAAATACTTTTCTAAAGTGTGGGGGGGAAAGAGGTGGAGAGAAGACATTAGCTTTGTGACACTATATTCTGTGTTCTAATTTATTGGCAAGTTTTCCTAATTTACTCAACCAAATGCTTATTAAAGACTGCTGGAAACTAAACTCTGAAACAAAAAATAATAATATTCAGAAAATTTAAATACGATACAAAAAGTCAAATTAGAAATTTGGCGTGGAAATAATATAGGTGGACATGATAAACTCCAGATATATGAGAGAACCAAATTAGAAGACTGAGACAATCTAACAATTTTTGATGCCTCTTAACAAATAAGAGGTGCCTCTGAATAAGAGGCACCGTAATGTGACTAAGTAGCAATGTGCTTACTGCAATTAAACTTCAATCATTCAGGAACTGTTCACTCGGTTAACACTCATGTGCAAATGACCCTTCCTATCACCTCCAGGTAAAACAGTTTCTGCAATTAAATCTTATTCAATCGGACTATATTTCCACCACAATTTGGTCTGAAACACTAAGATGAGTACATTCTCAATGTTGTAGTTAAAGACATAAACACCCTAATATTAATATGTTCACAAAAACTGACATAGACAACTTTATAGAAGCACTGCATAAAGTGAGCTGTATGTTTTGCAACAGTAACATTTCTAAAAAATGGAAAACCTAATTCAAGTATCAGGAGTTTATTATTTGAGTCAATTTAAAATGTAAGCTCATGTAGAAGCAGCACAACAAGTCTCTTAGAAACAGGATTTTAAAAGGCAATGTAATTAGTGAAATTAAACAATCAAAATCACTAAATCAATTTTCATAAATATGACTTTCTGATAAAATTCTCATAATTTTCCAATTTCTGTCACGTAAGATGTTCTATTCTGCCATGAAAAGTAACCTCCAGTATCTTGATGTTTTATTACACTACAGAATCAGGAGTAACTTAAGATCTTTATATCTACTACTAGAAAAGAGCCACTTAATGGCAATTAAATAAAAATTATTTGGGGCAAGCATTCTCCAAATGTTAACTGTTCTATACTAAATAACACCATTTAGGAGGATAACTGACTCAGTCACTATGGGGTATATTCTGCAGCAAACCTATTCTAGCAGAAATATGAGGTGGCTATTGTAGATATTCCATTATAGGAGAATGGCAGACAGGCACCTCAACTGATCATCTGGATGAAAACAGCTAAAAATGTTACACAAATTTTTTTTTAAGAATTATCAATGAGCAAGAGGCTAGTTAAGAAATACTCAGAAGACCAAACTAAATATAAATGAGAATCCAGAGAGTTAAGTAGAATAAAAAGACCAGATTTCTCCTTGAAGACCTTTGCCAAACCCCAAACTAGAACGGTAGTTTTTAAGGTCATGCAAAAGCGTTTGGGGAACTGGACTCAGGACTACAAAAGGCAGGGAGTGTAAGAGGATACCCAATAATACAGAGCTGGGACCCCCAAAGAATTATACCTACAGATTGTGGGTGAACAGAAACAAATCTTGGCCCTTTATTCCAAACTAGTGAAATCACAGGTATCATCTCCAATAATCAGGGGAAATAGAGTGAATTCCTAACTCCAAGCCAGTCTTCATGCAATCCAAGTTACTATTATCTCTGTGGCCCATAAAAACTGAACTTGAAAATTTAGTTTCAAATATTCACAGGATACTAGTTTCCCTAGGCACCTGGCAGAAGCCAAAGCAAATCATCTCTGAAGGAACCCACTTTCAGCCCCAATATTAAGCACTTCCTACTTAACGAATTTCTAAGAACTACAGTCTCACACTAAAACACACATACACATGTATAAAAGAGGGAAAACAAAACTCCATGAGTGAAAGTCAGCAGAAAAACAGCATAATCAGACTCCTCAAACCTCAGACTCCTAAAAACTTTACATGCTAGAATTAACAAAAACAAAATATAAAGTAAGACTAAAGAGAGATATGACAAATGAATGCAATATATGATCCTTCACTGGATCCTGCATTGCAGGAAAAAAACTATAAAGGATATTACTGACAACTGAGAAACAATGAATATTAGCAGTGTATTAAACAATACAGCAATATTAAATTTCTTGGCTGTGACAAATGTGGTTTTGCTAGAAACTGTCTTTATACGGAGGGAATAAAATATGTTGTCTGCATCAAATAGTTCAGAAGGAAATTGTGTGTGTGTGTGTGTGTGTGTGTGTGTGTATTGGGAGGAGAGGTGGAAAGGAGAGAAAAATAAAGCAAATGTGGCAAAATATTAACAAGTGGTAAATGTGCATGAAAGGCATATAGTATACTGATTATTGATATTCAGTGTGCTATTCTTTCAACATTTTTGTAGGTTTAAAATTTCTTCAAAGTAATAATATGGGGAAACTCCCCCAAACAAATAGAAATAACACTTTTTTAAAATTCAAAAATTGGCTTAACATCAAATAAAGATGTAGATAAATAGAAAAAGAGTGAATAGGAGCCAGATCTAGAAATACTGAGGATGAAGCACAGAGAGACACAAACAGAGAGGGCAGATTAAATATTTATCTAATCAAAGTTCCAGAGTAAGAGGAAAGACAAAATGTGGCAAAGGCTATATACAGATAATAGCTAAGAATTTTCCAGAACTGATCAAAGATAGGACTCCTTAAATTCAGGAGTCCCAACAAAGCCCTGGCAGGGAATAAAAGATACCTTCATCCAGTCACATCATAGTGAAATAACAGATACAGGATCTTAACAGCTGCCAGCAAGAAGAAACGAACTACGCCTGAAGGAAAGACAATCAGACTGACAGCTGAATTTTCAGCATCGACAATGGAAGTCAGAAAACATGAGAACAAAATCTCATAAGTATGCACTAGGAAAACAAACGAGTAAACAGTCAGCTGACAAGTGTACACTCATTAAAAATATTCTTCAAAAATAAAGGCAAAATAAAGTTCCAGAAAAACAAAAATGAAGATTCTATTACCAACAGACCCTCATGAGGGAATTTAAAAGTATGTACTTAGGACAGAAGAAAATGTGAGAAAAGAAAGTGAAGAAACTGTGAGAAAAGAGAGTGGTAAAAACGAAGATTACTTTTAAGAGTCATGTACAAGAACAACAACAAGGGGGTTAAAACTAGAAATAAAATATAGGACAACAATGGCACAACAGCGCAGAGTTCTTACGTGGCTCTAAGGAGCTAAAGGATACTGATTAACTTCAGATGCTGATAAAGGCATGTTAAAACTTCTAGGGCAGGGTTTCTCAACGGCAGCACTGTTGGCATTTAGCGCCAGAACATTCTTTGTTGTGCAGAGCTGTCCTGTGAATCACTAGACATTCAGCAGCATCTCTGGCCTCTACCCACTAGATGTCAGCAGCACTCCCCACGTTGTGACAACCAAAAAGTCTCCAGACATTGCCAAATGTCCCTAAAAGGCAAAATTGCCCCCAAATATGAACCACTGCTCTAGTGTAAACCACTAAAACAATAAGCTTCTAAGATGGAAGAGTGAACACTCGCTCCCTCTCAAGCCTCACTAAAACAACAGTAGCAAAATAAGCTTTAAAAAATGTAAACCCACAAGAACAGGGAGAACACAGAAAAAGAGAACAGTTAAGCAGAAAAAAAAAAAAACGGAATTATCCATAAAAAAGAAAGCAGAATTCAAAACGGGCATGGGGGTGGGGGTGGAGTGGGAGAAGAAGAAACCCAACAAGTTTCAGAATCTGCAAATGGCTCAAGAACTAACAGTGTTGGGTATCTCTGGAACTGTGGGGGTGAAGCCAGGAGTGCTAAAATAAGGAAGACTGAAATCAGCAGAATCGTCCTCTTCATGCCTGGCTACTAGGTATGTACCTCTCTCCTCCCCCAGAAGAAGTGTGGGGATTTATTCCCTCTAAAGAAGGAAAAATAAGATTCTGAGTTGGGAAATAAGAGACACAATTGGGACATGGATATCAAACAGAAAGGGGAAACTAAGGGACCATATGCAAATTGAGTGCTGACACCAAGACCCAGAAAGCCCTTACTTTCTAGGCAAATCTGACAACCTATATGGAGACTGATTAGTCCAAAAGGAAAGACCTAAAGATTCTAAAATTGGAGACTCCCCAACAAGCAGCTGATCCAGATACCCAAAAAAGTGAAGTTCAAAATGCCTTGCAATTGTGAGAGAAATGATTTCCAGTCTAGAATTCTACACTCAGGCAAACTATCAATTACATATGAGAGCAGAACACAAACATTTTCATATGTGTGTGTATTTTCATATACACAGTCTCAATTTTACCTCCCATATGTAACCTTTCTCAAGAAGTTACTGAAAAATGTGCTACAGCCACTTTGGGAATATCTATTCTTGTACAATATGTGCAGAGACTAGTAGTGTAAGCTGAGACTGTATAAACAAATCACTCACATCTATTTACTGAAATAGAAAGCTAAGAAACTCATGAAAAGTTCCTGTGCATAATTCAAATTCCTTTAGTCTATAATTTACTTTTTCCTAATTCTCCCAAATTATAGGATTTTACCTTTTTATTAATACACAGGACTGTTTATTTTCAAATCTTTCTAGATATACAATTCAAATAAAATTTTCCTAACTTTCTTATTACATGAACAATTTCTCTCACTATTTTCATTCTCATTCTTGAACACTAAAGTACAAGTTACTACCACACCAAAGCTGTAAATAACCAACTGAAAAACAGGACAAGAAGGTGGGTTATTAACTACAAAAAGCTTTTAGATTCTGCTAAATACAGAATGTGTTACCTGATTCTTCTAGCTCCTTCCTACCTGGAGCTCTGCTTTTATTTGTACAAGATAGCTGCTTTGTATACGAGCAGGGGCTCCAGTCTATCAAACAGCAGGATCTCAAAACATTCTATCAATCCTGCCCAAACTTTTCCTGCACACACATCTAAAACAATTCCAAGGCATCTCTCTAGACTACTGAGATGAGTGTTTCTGAAAATATAGTGGCCAATTCACTGCACCACCCTACGAGAGGTATAGAAGAAGGTGAAACCAGAAGGGGGAAAATAGTATAAACACTTGTTAGAGAAAAAAATGGTTTCAGATTGAATTGTCAGATTTATAAAATAATCTAATTTTAATAAAGGAATTTAATTATTTCCCTTACATGTAAATAAAAACTGATCTTGTACCTCTGACTGACACAAAAATTGAGAAGTGGCTTGGTAGCCATACTAAACCAATAAGAGAAAAGTATCTGTTTTAATCAGTTAAATCGCTTTGTTTCTATTTATCTGAGTAGGTCACGTGACATATTTTCTTTCCTTCTTTTTCTAAAAAATGTCACTGGTTTGTGCAATTACAATGGTAGAATTAGTATCATTGAATACATAAGGGAAAACACTGGCACTTGACAATTCTAATCCAATTCTGGAACTAGTAAGCATACTACAAGGTTAGCTACTGTCCGTTAGTTAGAGATTAGGAAGTAACTAGCATTAATATAATAAAGCTTGTCAAGAATTTTTAGTGTCTTAGAGATTCAATTGTACTACCATGTCGATACCAAGAAACAAAACTATTCACTCGTGCTTCTGAGTAATGAAAAGAGTAAATTTGGTAACTCACTAATTGATCCCTTAATTACTCATACCTCTTGATCTCCTGGACTTTGGAAATCTCCTTTGCTTATGCTTGCATCCCGAGTCCAACGAGGTGGTTTCCAAGTTCTCTCCTGTGTTCCTCTGTTATAATAATAACAACGCCCTGAACTATCTTTATGAGTTTCCCATTCTCCATTAATCTGAATTGCTGGGCTCCCAGGAAGAGGGGGGAGAGCAGACTGGGATATTTTCAGTTCTTGTAGATTAGCATAGACAGGAGAATCTGGCCTTCCTTGATTTGGAGGTGTAGTTGCCTGGGAGATAAAAATTTTAAAATTTCATGTTTAAACATAACATCTGCAAATTAAAATGAAATGAAACAAGAGATTTACAAACATACATACTAATTCATTTAAAAATATATATATAGTGTATATATTCTAAGGAAATAATGACTTAATAGTTTTAATACTTATAGTTTAATTGAAAAAATAAATAAAAGCTTCAAATAGAATCCAAAGTGTGTTTAATACTTTCCTTCACCCCAGAAAAATACTCAGCTAGAAGCCAAGAGTTGTGGGTTCTAGTTCAAGACCTGGCACTAACAAGTTGTATGATAGTGGGTAAGATCACTTCACCTCTCTGAAATTGAAATCTTTAATCTCTATAAATGAGGGAATCGAACTAAACCTCCAAGGTCTTCTTTGACTCTAAAATTCTATGATTTTAGGCGATTTTTTTAAATATAAAAAGTCTTACACATAAACAGTTCAGCTTTTATTCAGGAAACTATCAAAAGAAAGATTTTATTCTAAACTCTCATATTAAATCAGGAATATAAGTGAAACCTCAAAGAATAATAATATTTAAGCCAAGAAATCATTACATTCTATTCCTTCTCAGTTATAATTTCTCAGTAGCCATAAAGAAATCATTTAATCTCTTCCTAGCATCCTTACTTGAGAATGTTCTAACAGCAGAAAAATAAGAATAACTTTCTGACTGACATGTTTAATCTTAACCTACACGATTACTTTTTATTTTTAAATGTTTCACTAGGTGTCAGTCAAGAGCAGAACACTTTACACCCTTTGCATAAGGACACTGTAAACTGTATCATTACACAGAATTCCAGTTGCTGAAGGAAAAAATGTATGCACACATCTGAGAACACCTGTTTATATATGCATTTGGATTAGTGTATATATCCTCCTTTTACAATAGTTTTTCCACCTCAGCATCACTGACATTTTGAGACAGGTAATTCTTTGTTGTGAGGGCTATCCTGTGCACTGTGGGATATTTACCAGCATCCCTGGCCTCTACCCACTAGATGACAGTCACACACACACACACGTACGCCTCTACTGTGACAACCAAAAGGTCTCAAGATGTTGCAAATGCAACTGGGGACAAAACTGTCCCTGGTTGAGAACCACTGCTTTACCATATAAATCCTAGAGTTATATTCAGATGTTCAATTACTTTTGTAATACATCCAGTTTTATGGGTGTTAAAAAATATTGAATTAAAAAAGAGGAATGTGAATAGAAACCATGAATTAGTTTTACTGCTAAAAATAGTATTTCCCTATAAAATAATTTTATTGAGTCTTAATAACAGAATAAGTTTTAAAAGAGGAAATGGTAAAAATAACCCAAAACACGAATACATGTTTGTAAAATCGTTACCTTTTGGTTTTTCTACACATGGTAGTTACGCAAGTACTGTATTCAGTGATGCAAATTAGACTGTTTTCCTAAAAACGTTAGCTTCAAATTTAGACCACCACCAAACAATATCTTTCTATGAAGAAAATCTATCCATGGAGATAGATGTTTATTTCTCTTACAGACTAATTCCATATCTTTGTGAATTAGCTGTAACAATACTTCTCTGACAAAAAATGAATTCTGTTAATATATCAAACAATTCTACATAGTAAATCATTTCTTAAACCTTATCAAGAGAATATTTATTCAAGAAGTATCAGAGTCTTACTTTGCTCCTGATACGTGACTAGAACTTGGGCCAAGAAATGAGAACTTGGTCAAGAAAGAGCCATTTCCTAAATGATGTTTATGTACAAATTCTACTAAATCTTTAAAAAATAACTAATTCCTGTTATTTACATAGCTCAAATTTAAACAGTTTTCCCAACTGAAAAAGAAAATTGAAATGCTTCAGCACAGTCTATAAGGCTAGCATAATCCTGAAACAAAAGCAGAGAAGAATTAAATGAAAGAACTCTATAAACTTATCTCACTTATAAATATGTGAAAATACCCTAAACAAAACATTTGCAATCAAATCCAGCACGACATTAAATAAATCAGGAAAAATCAGAGATGTTAAGAAAGTCTGTCTTTAAGAAATCTCATACTGCAATTCTTCAGATTAACAGATTAACACGATCTTCTCTACAGACACCAAGTATTTGACAACATTCAACACAGATTCAGGATAAAACTCTTAGCAAGTTAGGAATAGGTAATGCTTCTTTAATTTGACTTTAAAATTATTAATATTTAAAATAAACTTCATAGTTAACAAGAAAGATAAGAAGCACTTGCATTAAAGTCAACAATATTACTAGGATGCTAAGTATCATTGCTTCGACTCAACACTGTACTGGAGGTCCTAGCCAGTGTACTAGGATATGAAAAACGAATTAAACTCAAATACCTAGAGGAATAAAAAACCTGTCACTGTCACTGAAATAACCAATATCTAAAAACCCAAGTCCATGAAAACTACTAAGAGAGTTTAATAAATTGGCCAGGTACATGATCATCTAATCAGTTTCCCATACATAAGCAATGACAAATTAGAATATGCAATAGGAAAAAAAAATGACATTCACAATAGGAAAAGAACATTAAGCATTTACAAATAAGCCTTAAAGAAAATGTACAAAACCAAATGAGAATACTTATGAAACTTTTTTCAGGTATCTAAAATTAGGTTAGAAAAGATAAGCCCTTGTTCCTAAATTTAAAAACTTAATTTTATAAACATGTTAATTCCCCAAAAATTAATCTATAAATGCATTAATATTAATCTATAAATGCAATATTCAGTATGCAATATAGTCTAGCACAGAGAAGCATCTAATGAAATTCCTTGAATGAATGAACATATGAACAAATGTGAACAAAAGTATGCAAATACATGCTCAAATAAAAGCAAAATTAAGCACCTGGAACTGGCTAGATGTGATAAGGAGAGAAAACTACGAAAACATCCACATTTCTAGTTTGGGAAAAAGGATGGACAGTTATGTCCCTATTTAAGGTAGAAATTATCTACAAATGATCGAGCTCCACGTACTCAGCTAGGTGCTTACGTTACAAATATGAATAAAAAATGTCTTGTCTTCCAAGACCTCATAAAACAGTAAAGGAAAGTGAAACAAACAGATTATTTAAATGCATAATAGACACAATACTAGGGCCACACATAGGACACTATGGGCGCAAAAAGGAAGAGACCTGGAAACAAGTGACCAAGCCTTAGGCATGAACAGATAAGAGTTAACCAAATACAAGTTGGGAGACAAGAGGCAGCAAGAACAAAAGCTAGGAAAACAGCATGGTACAGTCAGGAAATGATGCTGACTCACAGAGTATGTAAAAGGAGCAGCAAGACAAAGATCCAACGGGAAGCAAGGGAAGGACAAAGAGAGTCTGTGTGCCATGTTAAAAAGCACAGATGTTATCCAGCAGCATTTAAGGAACTACTGAAGACTTTAAGCCAGGAAGCACATTCTGATTTAAACCTTAGAAAATATTATACAGTTCAGAGGCACACAACCAGAGGCAGAGATCAGTTAAGGGTTGGTTCAATAGTACAGACGGAAGATGAAGAAAGCTGCAATAGGACAAGATAACAGGAATAGAGAAGCAGGGCCAGATTCAACAAATAATTAGAAGGTTAAATTAACATGCAGATTGTTTGTTTATGTGAAGTATAGTTTGCTTTTGCTGTGTGTGCTTTTTATTATAGAATGTCAAGATGAAGGTGGTCTTGCATGATGACTTCTACTGTTATTATAATTATTATTAATATAATTAAGGGGCCAAAGAAAGAGGATCAAGTGAAGGAGACAGAAGGAAAGTCAGAAGCAGAAGGTCTACCAGGAAAAGGTGGTATCTGAAAATCAAGGAGGAAGAAAATTTCAAGAGAAGGGGAACTCAACAGTATCAAATTCAAAGACTTCAATATAGGGGCTCTGAAACAATCACTCGATTCAGCAATTAAGAAATTATCTAAAAGACTTCAGCTATCAATCATCAGGATCTGAAATTACCTTCCTGCCATAAATAACTAGAAAAGCGTATAAAATACAAGAAACAAGTAGTTTGAGGCACTGTACAACAAGCAGACCAGGCCTGTGATCCCTGAGAGAAGGGAAACAGACAAGGTGAATCCTACCACTCCCAGGCTTTGTGCCTGCAGGCAGTTTCCAGAAATGGGCCCAGCAAGGGGAAACCCAAAGCCTAGCAGTCTCAGTGAGTGAACAGGACAGAGACAAAGGTTTTCATTTTTCATTTAAAGGAATACTGTGAACAATATAAAAAATGAAAATAATAATACAAATATTGAACATTGAGAGGAGAGAAAAAGGAGAAGGGAATGTTCTGTAATTTTTTTTTAAATCAAGGAATCTTCCAAGTTGAGAATGGTATTCTTTAAAATTGATAAAACCAAGAAACAAGTGAGAGTTATGTCTGAAATCTAGAGACTTAACAGTAATTCTAAGTAGAAGCACAGATATTAGAAGAGGTTTATCAACAATGAAAGGTAAAACTTTAGTATTTCTCACTCTCACTGGTGTTAACTTTTTTGACAGCTGCTCATCTGAACGTTTATGCTGTTAGAAATAGTTTCTAGTAGAAGAAACACTGTTTTCTTAATAAGTTAACTCCACACTAAAAATCACCTTAAAATTCAAAGCATGTGGAAAGTGAAGAGGACTCAATATTTGTCAATACACTGATCTCTGACAAAAAAAAAAAAAAAAAAAAAAAAAAAAAACCCAATAACTGTACATGTTTATTATCAACTCCCCAAACCACTGAAAAACTTCAGGGGAATTACCATTAATTGATCACTAAAAATCTTCTTCAAGAACTCTTGAAAATATAAATTCTTGGTATAAAAAAAACTTAGTATAAAATATCAAACTACTTTTTACATTTATACAAAATATAAACTAACCACAAAAAGGGAGGGTTCAGTAATAATGCACTATTTTGTCTAGAGAACCAAAACTATGGTTTTTTAAATGTATACACTTCATGCTGGTGAAGGAGGGATATAAGAACTCTATTTACTGCTGGGAACTTTAATTAGCAGAACCTTTTTGGAAAACAGTTTGGCAGTATGTTTCAAGAGCTTTTAAAAGTATTTTTAGGAGCCTGAGCAATGGGGGGAAAAAGTCCCAGATACAGAAAAATGCTTTCCTAACCAAGATGTTCATTCCAGTGTTTTTTATCTGAAGCAAACTAAGAAACTACCTAAACATCTAACAACAGAGGCATGGTTAATTAAATTATAACACAATAGATGAGGGAATACTATACAAATATCAAAAATGCTTTGAATAATTTCTTAATAACATGATAAAATTTTTATGAGGTTAAGTAAAAAAGTAGAATATAAAACTATACCGTAAAATTCTAACTAAAAACTTAAAAGCATAAAGAAAAACAAGCTAAAAGACTGTTAGTTTTCTCTGGATAACAGGATTATATATGGTTTTGTTTTCTATGCACTTTATTTCCCAATTTTTAAATTTTTTTATTATGAATATTCATGAGATACAAAGCTGATTGTCACCCCTTGTGCCCATGATGTAAGGGCCAAATTCATACTGGCAGCATACCCATCACCACAACTGCATTTGTACCCCGTGTCCCTCACCCAATTATCCCCAACCTCCCCCCCACCACTCCATTTTGTAGCCCAAGGAATGTTCTCTCCCTCTGCAAGACCAACACACTACCATGGTCTTTCTTTCCTTCCTTCTTTCTCTCTTAGCTCCCACATAGGAGTGAGTACATGCAGTATTTATCCCTCTGTGCTTTGCTTATTTCACTCAACATAAGTTTCTCCAGCCTCATCCAATTTATTATAATGTGAATTATTACCTTTAGAGTTTGAACAAAAATCTAGGGCAAGACAGGCACTTGCCTAGTCCACTGGATTCATAACAGTGACAACAGTATTAACACTATATAAACTAGTGTTTCTTAAGGGGTACTCAATGGACCATCTATATCAGAATCATGTGGGGGTGCTTATTAAAATTCTTGGGTCATATTCCAGTGTCACTGAAGGTGGAAAGGGGTAGTGAGAGGTAGTCAAGAACCTATATTTTTAGGTGCTCTAAATGATTTTCTTGTACACTATTATCTAAAAGACACTAATAAAACTCAATCTTCATGAGTGGACTTAGAGCAAACTGGCCTGCCCTGGTCCAATAAATCTGTATTATAAAAAATATAAATACTTAAAGACAATTCTTAAGTCCATACCACCAGCTGCTTCTTACTCTCCAGATGAGTTAAAGAATTAAAATAAATGAATAATCAACAAGAAGAGAGTACTTCCAATATATGAATTAAGTAAAAATTAGTTTTCTAAAATTTACAAAAACAAGCTTGTTCATGAATTGTCACAAACAAAAATAAGTGGGTTTTTCATACCAAAAAAATAAAAAATAAAAACCACTAAAATGAGAACAAAAAAAAAAAGTTAATTTTATGGGCTATATATGTCATTAATTAACAACTGAATTGGGACTAGTACCTCTGCACACGACCCAATTTTATATTTAAAAAAAGACTTGGCCTGTTCCACTTTATCTATAGATAGACTAAAATAATCCTCCCACTACCCACAGAAAGGAAAAATTGGTTGGGGAACCATAAGAAGGTAACTTTAAACTTAGATTGTACATGAATCCTCACTTTTTCAATATCCAAAATATTGAGATTTGTCCTCTTTTTACTTTTGACATTAGTTCAAGAGCTGTTTCCATAATAAACTTTAGAGAATGACAGAATCCATATTAACTAAGGAGTTACACCTATTGTTTTGTAATCAGCATATGCTACTCAGTATTAATACTTAAGTATCAACCTTCCTATACATGCAGAATTGTATTTATATTACTGAATAACATAAAGCTCTGCAGCTTATAATCATACCTTTGATCTAGATTTGGGGAGAAGAAGGGGACATTTACTGAAGAATCAGGCTCCAAAATTGAATTTAGATTATTTTTTAAATTCTATTTTAATTCATGCAGAAAATAAAATTTATGTGCCTTTGTAATTTGGCTACTTAAACAAATTCCGCTTTACCGTAATTGTTTATTATTATAGCACTGAGTAAATTAACAGAATAATACAGGATAAAAAGAAAAAAATTTGCCAACAAGCCAATATTCAGTTAAAATAGGGCTAAAATTTGTTTCAGTTTCACAACTAAAAATTACATATCAATTTTAACTGGAAAACATAACTTTCCAAAAAATAGTCCTTCCACATAAAGCCAAATTTTAGGAAAAAAAATATACTAACTTTTAATAATTTTGAAATACAAAAACTTACAAATTGTAATGTTCATTATCTTAAAGCATGACCACATTGAGATTTCCAGCTCTGAAGAGTATACTGGTATTTTTTATGCTTTACTTATTTTACCAACATGTAATTACTAATTATGAGGTTGGTGGCAGGTAAAAATGGGACAGTCCCCGTCCTTAAGATTCCAGTAGCTTAGTAAAGAGGAAGACAAGTAAAAAACTACTCCAACGGCATAGCTAGGTACTAAAGAGAGAACTGTGCACAGGATGCTCTGGAAACGCAAAGAAATTGGCACTAAACAGGGAGAAGAGGTGATATGTGTCATTCAGAAAAAGGTTCACAACAGAGGTTTAACTGGATCTTTCAAGGAAAGTAGGAAAAAGCCAAGAGAAGTGATGAAGTACACACAACACCTTACTATTCTCAGCAGACATAATACAAAGAAGTGAAAAACTGCCTTTCTGTAAGGAGACATACCTGGTAACTACATGAATTCAGTATTGTGACATTTTCATAGATATTTGTTTTCTTGGTAAACACATGACTTCCCTTACTGATTTTTTTCAGGTGGTTTCCAGTTATTGCAAGACTGCTCAATTACTACAGGGTTTGATACCTTACACTCATACATGGAAACTTTTTAGCCCCCTACTTTCAGCTTGTTTCTGTCCTCTCCCTCTCCTTTTACCACCACAGCCAATAACCTGAATGACCCCTTCACACCATCATAGGTCTATCACCATTTCTCCCTCCTCCCCTGACACAAACAATAATAAAGCAGGTCTCAAGTAGAAAGGCTGTGAAGCTGACAAATGCTTATTTCTAGAAAGCCATACATAAACATACTGACAAAGTTACTTCTGTGCTGTCAACCCTCAATAATAGCTGCAAATTAACAATGCAATCATACCGTGCACACTGTCTGTACCTAGGGCGTGGATATACACCACAGTGAAAAGCCCTGGTTGACAGAGACCAACACATGGGAGCATACTGTCAGGAAGTTTATCACAGGTAAAATATTTACCAAAAAGAAACAGAAGATAAATTTCCCCATAAGATCAAATTCACACCTCTCCAATCTCATTTTCTGTTATGCCTTCACATATCCTTTCCTTAGCCTTACTACTCATTCTTATGACATTGTACTATAATCCCAAATTTACTTGTCTCCCTCTCCCTACAGAACTTGATTATCTTTAAAGCAAAAACATTTGTCTTTTTTATCTCTTCATCTTCAGAGCCTAGTACAGCACTTGCATAAATAAGCACTCAATATGTTCCTGAATAGAAATTACATTTATATAACTAAAGAAGCTATCATGAAATCCATACTTCCTTACTCTTGTTTTTACAGTCTCCTTGGGAAATCTTACCTAATTCTATTGCTTCAATAAAACCAAAATCTCTCCCTTGAAAATCCACCTCTCCCCCTGGACACAAACTTTGCAATACCTACTAGCATGGAGAGCCCACACATACCCTAAACTCATTTCATCCTCTGCCTCGACCTTTTTCCATAATATACTCCCTCACCCCATTCACCAGCTCAAGTAACAGTATCATAAACAACTCGATCGGAAATTTCAAAGTCATCTTGTGTCTCTTCTCTTTACCCCCAAAGAAGTTCCACTAACTCTCCATCCTAATATACCTTGAACGCCTTCTTCTCCTATCCCAAGATATTAACTACCTTAGTTCTAGGTCTTTATCTCTTTTGTTGAATGACTACAATTGTGTATGGGGGTCTACTGCCCCCATTTCTTTGTCTTGTCCAATTGATCCTCCATGGTACCACTAGTTATTCTGTAAAAATATAAGTCTGATCTTGTTACTCACCTACTTAAAAATATCAATGAATATTTCATTAACTGTAGAATAAGTCCAAATATTATAACAGAGAATTTAAGGCTCTTAAACACTCCAGTCCCAAGCAATCTTTCCTGCCTCATTCAGTGCCATTCTCCCTCTATTATTCACTCCAAAACCCCCATGCTATTCACAATGCTACCATTGATGTCATACTATTTTTCTTCCATATCTTCAAATTTTTACTTTATCCCTCTATCTGGGATATCCTGTCCCCAACCAGCAAAGCCTCCCCCCCCCACACAAAAACGAGCTGCCTCCAACTCTTTGAGTTGCTCCCCTACTCTCCAAAGGCAGAATTCATAGGCTTCCTATACATCTAGACCAGCACTGTCTAACACAAATATAACATGAGCCAGGGATGTAATTTTAAATTTTCTAGTAGCCAGAGTAAAAGCTAAAAAGAGGTGAAATTAATTCTAATAATATATCTAACCCAATATATCCTAAATATTATCATTTCACAGGACAAAGATACTTCGAAAAGTTCATGGAAAAATAGAAGTGAAAGATAATACGAATATTTCCACAAACTTTCTCAAGTACCATTGCATAATCAACACAAAGATTATTGAGATATTTTATTTTTTGGACTGTCTTCAAAATCCAGTGTGTATTTCATCTCAATTCAGATCTTAAATTTTCATCAGAAATATTCGATCTGTATTTAGAGTTCATCAAATTTACAGTTGAAAAAGTACATTCACATACCCAGATTATTCGAAGCATTCTTAAAAGCTTCCCAATAAATAAATCAAGTAGAGTTTAAATTTTAACTTATGCTAAGTAAAATTAAATAAAATTTAAAATCAGTTCTTCAGCCTCACTAGGTCCATTGAAGTGCTCAATAAACTACACATGGCTAGGGCTGCACTGAACAGCACCAATCTGCAGCGTTTTGTATCCACCTATACGACTACCCCCATCACACTACATTACAATTAGTTGTTATTTTTCTGTCTCTCCCCCTGTCAGCCCCTTAAGAGTTAAGAGCAAGACCATGTCTTAATCATCATGTATTCACAAAGTCTAGAAATAAACGAATAAACCAAAGATCCATCTTTGAGCCCTCACTCAGACTCTGATGATTCTTATTTTCTCAGCAACTGCTTTTCCAGTCCATAGAATATTCCAAGAAATAAGAAAGTAAAGAGATAGCTGCTAGAAACTAATATTTATTGATAAAACCTCATTATTCATTTGTGCTAAAGTTATTCATCCAGATAGGTTTACCCTTCTTGATCAGTAAAGCACACAAAATTCTTCAATAGGACATTATGCTGAGATAGCAAGACGATTTTTTACTATTTTATGCTGATGAAGGAACATGCAATGACCTGGTACACTGCCATTCACTGCTACAAATCTCCCTTGCTAGGGAACTGAATGGTAACTCTATCATCAGCATTCAGAGAATGACTAAAGAATACTTAGTTGCTGATATTTCTAAAGATTAAAAAGTTAATGGTACAATTACAAATGAAAAAAATGCATCTGTGTTTACTTGTTGAAAGCATATACTACATGCACAAGTCTTAGCTTAGAAGTTGAGGTTTCTGGTGTCAGCAAAAAAATAAATTATGAATTTCAAAAAGATACAAAATTAATTCACAGTTTTATGGTAGACATTTAAATGGCTCACATACATACCATCCTTTCTCTCATTTTCTGATAACTGAGTATTTTTTTTGGTTTTATTAGAAGGTTCTGAAAAAAATTTTCAAAATAAAACTACCTAAGGAAAAGAATATATAAATTGTCACTTCAAGCAAACACAATTAAATAAATGGGTTTCCAACTTATCACATGTACAAATTCACTAAAAAGTGTGCATGAGAACACCATAACACAGCTGCTTGGATAATCTATTATTGTATTAATTCCAAACTGAGTGTGTAGGTACAAGTTTTAAAGCATTACCTCCTTAAAGCTCTGTTGAAAACCTTATGTCTATCACAAAGAAAATAAGCAGATAATTTGCCATCATTTTAATGGTCATCTTACACCAAAGCAAGAAATACTTATGTCCTGAATTCCTTAAACAAAAGATATTCAAAATAAGTATTTAGATACATAAAGTATGAATCTATAAATATATATATATACTCACACATACACCACATACATATTTACCATATATGCATGAAAAAGAACAGAAAACCATATGTAGGCTTCTGTAACTTATTTCTGAGTCATATAATTATAGCTGGGAGGTTTTTTTGGTCTGTTTATCTATTAATTTATTCTACAAGCAGCACATTATTTTGAAATGAGATTAAAAAGAAAACATTTGTAAAGATAAAGGACCATTAGTTTTAAACCCATGTACCAATTCTGAAGTGATCTTTAGGAAGTTCTATAGCTAGGCTATAAAGGCACAGAACACTTATGATACCCTTGAAGGTCAATTTACCCAGAAAATCAAGAGCAGGCAGGGAAGAAGGGTTCATTCAAGGTCATAGATGTTTTGCCTTCATTCTAAGCCAGAAATGTGGTGACTGAGTTTAGCATTACAATCCTCATAACAAGCCACAATGAGATCAAAGTTCCCAATGGCAAGTTTTCCAAACTGCTAATGGATAAAACAGGGTAGGACAGGATAGGAGAGGGAAGGGTGGGATGGCTGAGGTGGAATAGAATAGTTCTATAATGACAGTGGTTGAGTCTACCACCTCTTTGACAGAGCAGTTCATCACAACATTCCATAAACTGAGGCCTGTCTAGGCACTAACCATTCCCAGCTCTTTTCATTTTTTTAAAACTGTGGTAAAATACACATAGCATAAACATGGTTAAAATGGTAAAATTTAAGTAGCATTAAGTACATTCATGTTGTGTAACCATTACCACCATTCAACTCCAGAACTTTTTTCATCTTGCAAAACTGAAATTCCATACCCACTAAACAATTGCTCCCATCCCCCTCCCCCCAGCACCCAGTAACTACCATTCTACTTTCTGTTTCTATAAATCTAACTACTTTAGGCACCTCCTATAAGCGGAATCATACTATATTTGTCCTTTTGTGATTGGCTTATTTCACTCAGCATATAATGTCCTCAAGATTTATCCACCTAGTATGAATCGAAATTTCCTTTCCTTTTAAGGCAGAATAATATTTCATTGTATGTTTATACCACAATGTATTAATCTATTCATCCATCAATGGACACTTGGGTTGCTTCCACCTTTTGGCTATAGTGAATAATGCTGCTCTATGAACGTGAGTGTACGAATATCTGAGTCCCTGGTTTCGATTCTTTTGGGTATACACCCAGAGCCCCTCTCTTTTGAAACTCCTTGACTCTACCTTTAACTCTAATGGTTTTCATTACAAAATAACACTTATAACTTTCATGTTTCCACTTCCCAACATCTTATATGCACTTTAGACAATTAATCCAAAAGAGGAGCAAAAAACCCAACTAGCAGCTAAGTTTAAAAGCAATGTGATTTAGTTCATAGTGCAGGAAACAAAAATCCTTTTAATAAATACACTCCAGCTCTACAAAACGTTAGTGCTCGTCAAGACTGCAGTTTGTTTTCCAAGGTCTTCAGTCTCCTTTTAGGGCAGTTCCAACCTCTCTTCTGCATCAAAACTAGCTCTCGGTTCAGGATTTTCAAAAAAGTTTCTCAAATATGAAAGACATGATCTCTATAAGTCAACTTAACTCCTGATCCTCATCTAAAGACTCACTACCCTGCTTCAAGGCTCATTTGAGAGACACGTCAGCTCCCTTTGGCTCCAAATCAGTTATTTATACGCTTATTTCTTTTCATCTGGTATTTGAACATTCAATGGAGAAATAAGACAAACAAGATGAGAAAACTGATGGCAGAGATCTAAATTTAGTTAAGATTCACTAACTTCTTGCTTAACGTTTCCTTTTGGGATACTTGTTCTTTAGAGTGAGACATACTGAAAGTCGCATAAAGACGCCTGATTTCCTTTTAATAGAATAGAAGAAAGTGCTGCCCATAGGAAGGAACAAGTCTGGTTATCACAGTTTTCTGTCTTCATATTCTATTTTAGTGAATATACTAACATACAAACTATATACATATCAATAATAATATATCAGAGCACGTAACTATAGTAAGAGGATCCATACCATTTTTTCTAATTATATGTAGTTACTAGAGGAAGACTGACATTTATCAATTCCCATTTTAAGTCTTTAAATCTGCGACTGAAAAGTTAAAAATATCATACTCCTTCCCACTTGATTGCATAAAGAACAGCTGACTAGTAAGTTACTGTAACTGATGAATAAACAGATTATTTTTCTCCACAACTCATCTTAATTACATTAAAAAACTACCAATGAAAAAATTACTGTAACTGAAAATGAAATAAATGGTTTTTGTATAAAAACAAGAAGTTCTAATCCCTATATATAGGTTACATTACTTGTGTGCTTAGCTATACCATCCACATGACATGGGTGCTTAGAACTGCTTTTCAAAATAAGTATTATAAAATAAATGAAGGAAAATATGACACACTTAAGATATTTAACAGAAAATAAGAATTTAAAACCAGTTTCATGACTAGAAAAGCGATGCATTAATCTACACAAAATGTTATAAATACTATTCTTTAAATTATGAAATATAGATACAAAAAAAAAATAAAAGAAAAATTGGAAAAATGAGAATAGGATTAAAAAGAAAAAAAAGGCCAGAGGGCTACCACTCATATATAACCCCTATTGATTTCTCAAATGAAACTGTAAACATAATAGGTACAGACTGTGACCCTTTACATAGAATTTTCAATTTTCAAACATCTTGCATTTCCATAATTTCATGCTAAAATTCCTAAACTTTTAATAAATAAAACAGTCTTATACTAGCTGATCAACTTTTTGAGCAATCACACAATGGCAATGCTTCTGTTTCAGAAACATCAGATATTATCTGTATAGCAGTGCTTCTGCAATTTTGTATTTGAATATTTTATTGTATTTTAATTTATTAAAATGAAGTAAAAAGTAAAAATAGAAAAAAAAATAGTGCACCATTTCCCTACATTCCTTCTACAACTTATAACCTCAGAAAGGATAGACAGAAAATGAAATCTTACTCAGTTGTGCAAAAACAGAACTTAGGTCAAAGTGTCACTCTTATATTAACAGTGAGTTTCAACTGATTTTTAAAATTTACATGTTAGTTTTAATCTCTATTTAAAAGACACATATTTCTTTTGTTTAACTATGGAAATAATTATCACAAAGAACTTGAATAGTTTTTTTAAAAAATGGAAAATTTTATTTTAAAAATATAACTTTATAAATAGCTGGCCCAACTCAAATAGATGCAAAAATAAAATGCGGAATTTCCAGCTTTATTAATTGCTTTACTTATTTAATTTAATCTTCCCTACATATTTTTCCTCTAACCTCAAATTTTATATCATCCTATTCAAGCCTCATCCAACTAATTATCTGCATGCCAACAAATCACTTAATATGCTCACACTTGGCTCTAGTTTTTAAAAAAGGGAAAAAAAACTCAACATAGACTAATAGGCTGACAGTAGGCTGGCAGTTTTTAAATTGAATAAATCCCATAACTAAAATTGTTACTGCCTACACTACCTGAATCCTATTGGAGTATCCTATATGTTTACTTGATGGTCATAGCGATGGCTCCTACACACTTCTACCAGCTCTCTGGCCATTCTCTGCAGGTACTTGTAACAACCCCCAGAAGTCAGGGAATACCCAGCTAAATTCAAGTTTTGTCTTATGGGAGAAAATGGGGAAGCAACATACTATCCTACCTAGGTATCTAGTATTTATTCTTAAGTACGGTTCTGTTAAAAGATATGCTCATTGCTCATCATTATAGCCCTAAACTTGCTGGTGTTAGTACATAGCTGGTGCTGAGTAAATATTTATTTAATGATTTATTTAATGATAAACATTTAATAAATATTTATTTAACTATACAAGTAAATCTGAAGTCATGGTTTTTGCTTTATTTTCTTCTTTTGCACCTGCGTTTTCTCTTCTTTTTCAAATAAAAAATGATAAAATATTTAACAAATATATATATAAAAAAAGGTAACACTTTTCTTAAAACGCCTAACATTCACATTGGGTATTCAAAACCTTTTAATTTTCAAACTTTTGGGCTCAAACTTTTCTGAAATACAGGGAAGACACTTCAGTTTCTATTTTCAAACACCCTGCCGTATGGTCTCAGAAAGATGCTTACCTAGAGCACATAGCCTCACATCACTTCACATAAAAAAACATGTACATAACATATAAGTATCTGTATCAAACTATCCCCAGTAATTAATTAAGTTGCACCTTTAACATTCAATCAGGTAGATGACTGTATTTCTATAACTTTTATATTCATATATTGACTTGCTTAGTAAATTATACTTCCTAAGTAAATATTAAAACAGGTTTTATATATTTTTTCCTTTCTTCTATTTTTAATAAAAATGTCAAAATAGCTCTGAAAGTTTCAGATAAAAGTAACAAGAGTACAACTATGCATAATAAAAACCACTTATGTAGTATATTTTGCGAATGAAGCACTATTCTAAATACTTATTCATTTAACCTTCATAACATCATGACATAGTTACTACTATTTTCCCCATTTTACAGATGGAGAAGGAGTTTGGGGAAAGTTCAGTAACTTGTCCAGGGTTAGACAACTAGAAAGTGATCACCCTGGACTTTGAACCCAGGAAACCTGGCTAGAGAATCCATCCTCTTTGCCTCCCTTATACTATACTGCCTCTGCACTTTATTAAGGGGTAAAAAGGTTATTAAAATTCTAAATATAATATAAAATTTATTATTTAATTTTTAGGAAAGGAAATTGTTAAAATTATAATTTTTAACAATTATAAGCCATAAAAAGTAAGTCATACCAAAATTCATATATTCTTTGGAAGAGTTTTACAGACTAAACTGGAAAAACAAGAAAAGAACTTGAGCTAGTGAATAAAATAGTATTCCTGTTTGAGCACGTACATTAAGTAGGAAGTAGAACTTAGAGTCATACTCTTTAATATATAGATCTTTTGGTTTCTCTAGCGGCCTTTTATGTTCTCCTTCATTCTTTTATTCATTCAAGAATTTTCAATACATCCTTGCTTGAAAGGATAGAAAAAAAGGTAACAGAAACCATCTCTGTCCTTAAGAAGTTCTGCAACTCAGGTATCGGAAGCAAGACAATGCAGTCAAGTGTACTTCCCAGACTTCATATCATGAGTTATGAAAACAGACTGTATCATATCAGCTTTCCATAAGAATAATAAAATTAACAAAGACTAACCATCAAACATAATATAGATATAATGAGCAATATCATGTTAAAAATATAAAAACTCGCCTAAGGCAGTAAAATTATACCTATAGGCTGAAAACAGGAATAAATGTCCTGAGCCCAGAGATATATGAAGCCCACTACAGTACACAAAATACATAAAACATACAATCAAACAAATCAATTCTAAACCAATATGCCAACTATACATTTATTTTAACACTTTGTGCTTGATGACTTAAAAATTAGAAAATCTCTTTTGAGAGGTCTCAAACAGAAATCCACAAAGTTTTGAACTTTTTCTTTCAATGAAATTTCCTTTAGCAATAACAAAAACAATAACAGTTAATATTTATGAATATTTAGTACTGTTAGGCACTTGATTTATCTTGTTACTCATCTCAACACCCAGAAGTTTTATTATTCCTCTTCTTGAGGAAGTTGCTAAACTAAGATTCAAAACCAGGTCTATATGATTCCAAAGTCCAGGCTGTTACTCACTACCTATACTGTTCCTACCACATAAAAATAGTAATAATAATTTCTTAGAGCTGTGTTTAGAAAATGTTTTTGTTAGAGGTTCTGGTCAAGATGGCAGAATAGACGGTCCCCAGCGTCACTTTCTCCCACAAATCAACCAATTTACAACTATAAAAATGTAACAACAGCCAAGCTGGGGCTGCTGGAGCTCAGGGGAAGAGGAGGAGAGACCTACGGAGTTCATGAAGGTGGGAGAAGCCACGATAAGAGAAAGAAAAAACTGCTCTGAGCATTTTGGGCCACAGCTGCTTTAAGGCTGGAGCTGCTGAGTGCATGGAGCAGGAGCCGACAAGAGCCTCAGCTATGCCCTTCGGATGGAGTTGCTTGGAGGTGCCAGGGGAGAAGAGGACCTTGGTGGCCCCCAAGACAGCAAGACCACTAATAGGGTTCTCATGGACCCACACAGGAGTGAGGAGCCAGAACAGCTGAAAAAGGGGAGCCACTCAGAAGCCAGTGAATCATCACAAGGGACTGGCAAAGGGCCTATCCCATGAGAATTATTTGGAGCACAGGCAGTGAGGGAGATGGGCCGACCAGGAGAACACTGGGACACAACAAGGACAGCCAATCCACCCCCCAATTAGCGCAGGACCACTGAGAAGAGACTGGTCAGGAATGAAGAATTGCATGGGGTGTAATTTGATGAAAACATTCCAGCCCAGATCAGAGTTTCTATACAACCCAGGTGCATCTGGTTTTTAGAGAGCCAGAAGTACCTAAAAGGTCAACCATTAAACCCTGAGCTGCACAAAAAGTCCTCCCTAGGGAAACAGCAGCAAAGCACCAATTTAGCTCAACAACATAGTTCAAGTATGGGTTCCTACAGGAAGTCCCCCCATTTTAAAAGTAAGCAAAAGACAAAAAATTAGTTCTGGCCCAGGCACACCACCAGCACCTCAGGGACCCATCGGGGGACCAGATACCCCCCGCCCGCCCACAACCAGGCACACCACCAGTGCCTCAGGGCCCCACCTGGGGGCCCAGGGCATGGATCTGGGGACTAGACCCCCCACCCACAATCAGGCACGCCACCAGCACCAAGGAGCATGCCAAAAACATCACCTCTACGTTGGTGGCCCACCACAGTAACCTCAGCTGCCACAAAAGCAGCTAGACATCACAACCACCACGCAGATGGGCTGCCAGCCACTGGAGTGCAACGACACAAGGAGAGTCACTATCAGAGACCAAAGAAAAGAAGAGGATGTCTCTCTCCACAAAGCCCATTCAGGAGTGACAGAAGAAGCATCTGCTGTATGATAATATTGGTGAACATGAACACACCTTTCAGCATTGGACAGATGATCTAGGCAACAAATCAACAGAGCAACCATTACTCTTTCAGAGGGAGAGACAAAATCTAGGGTTATCAATGATGGGAGGGGGAAGAAGAGGGGTTTAGGGAAAGATTGGACAAGGGGCATAAAGAATAAGTATGATTTATAACAATATACATACTAGTAATAGTGATTTGGTCAACATATGTCAACAATGAATCCCAGAAATATATATAATCAATTATGATTCAATAAAAAAATACTTTTGTTACCAGAGTGTAAAATATTTTCTTATAAATAGTGAATAGTAAAAATAATGACTACAAAAGTTTGATTCTTCAAAGAAACGGTCAATAATCTTTCATATGCAACTTTTGCTAATACTGGAGAGTGAACTAAAATACATGAAATTATGATCTCTTTAAGGGAGACTGCAGACAAGACTGCATTTCAAACAGCACACACTTATATTCATCATATAAGTGATGAATGAAAAACAGATGTTAGATATCCCTGTCAATTAGGCAAAAAATTCTCTCCCCCAGAAAAACTGATTGAGATTTCACTGCATTAAGAAATATTTACTCTCCTAAGACTTACATTAATTATCCCTTTGTCCAAATTTGCTTCAAATTTTAATTTAACAGATAAAAGGAGAAAAATGGTGTCCATTCATCTTATATCAAAGTACTGAAAAAGAGTTCTCTCCCTAATTAAAGTATCTCTCGTGCTGCATATCATGCTTGAGGAAGAACCCATACAGTAAGGAGACTTCTTTTTAAGCTTTCCATTTTCGCACTTCAGCAAAAAAATATTTAAAATAGTCTGAACAAAAACTACAGGAAATCCTTCCTTTCTCTTTCCATCCTTACTAGAAACACAAGTCTTTTACTTCTTGTCATTCCTATTTTTGAATATTAAAGGTTTTCACATCTTAAGATTTAGTACTTTTCTTGCAGGAATGTGACTTTATGTACAATAATTTTTTGATATAAGTATAAACTATTTCTAAGACAAAAAATTTCCAATACTCGAATATTACTATAGCTCATAATACTGCATATATGTTTACACCAAAAAAAACAAAAACAAAAACAAAAACAAACTTAATTCTATGCGTGGTTAAAAGACCACTAATTATATTCTTATGAAATTAACTGATATAGATTTTAACAAAGAATTCGTCTACCAGTTGTCTCTGTAACTGTAAAAAAGTTATTTGGTTAAATGTAAAAATATTTGGCAGGTCTGAGTGCAGTGTTGTTTACAACTAATTGATCACAACCAATTACAGACTTCTTTGTTCCTTCTCCACTCCTACTGCTTCACTTGACTTGAAAAAAAAACAAAAAAACTGGCCAAATTTTAAAACATTTTATCAAAAATTTTTATCATCATCAACCACTAAACCACTAACATTTACTCTGAACCTACTACATGAAGGGATTAGATTCTAAGGAGAATAATCTTGCAAGACCCCAAGGAAATACCGTTTCCACTTAGCCAAACATAGACCCTTTCACCAATATTACACTTCTTAAACTTTTTTATCCAAGAGAACTTTGAGTATAACTCAAAAATTACTTAGGACCCCAAAGACCTGTTGTCTATGTGGGTTATGTCCACTGATATTTAGTATTACAAATTAAAACTAAAAATAATTATTATTAATTTATTTTAAAATAATGATAAACCCATTACATTTAACATAAATATGTATTTATAAAATATAATAACCTCCCTCCCAAAAAATTAATGAGAAAAATGGCCCTATTTAACATTTTTACAAATCTTTTTACCGCCTGGATTCTCACACCTGCTTCTACATTAAATCTGTTCTAATACATTGTTTTTGTTGAAATCTGTAAAGAAACAATAGCTTTATACAGATATGTAGACAGAAAAGAAAGAAGTACTTTAATAGCCTTTTATATAATTGTGAACATTCCTCTCTGACACTCCACTAAAACTTGACAAGTGGTAGTTTGTCAAAGATTAGTTGCAACGTAGAATCTAAAACCATATCAATTAACTTCATACTTTGTCACATTAAAATCCACTGCTCTATCTTGCACTTTGACCGGCTCTTTCACACATCATACATTGGTCACCTGAAAAATATTCATTCACAAAATTATGCTATCTTCCAAATGTTGAAACATTTCATTATACAATATCAAAAACAAAACAAAATAAAAACCTTAATGTCACCATTGCGTTCATCAGGAAAGTCTTGAGATTGAGAAGCTACACACTCACAAAAGCAAATGCAAGTTTTCAAAATTCTAATATTCACTTGAAAACTTGAATTTTATTACTTGCAACAAAAATCAATTGTGTAAAGTGATGGGCTTACTTTGTTCATTTTTGAGAACATGTCTAATCTAGTATGAATAACCAGTCTGTCAGTCATTCTTTCAAGTAAAATCAGTATTCCACAAAAAAAGTGGTTCAGCTCACAACTCAAACAAGACTGTCAAAGCTTTACTGAATTCCATTCTGTTATGTGGTAGAAAAATAGACAAATAAGTAGTATTCAGCCATAAAAGGGGGCTTCAAATGTCAAGTACCTTTTGCAGAAATGTTCTGCGACACCAATTTCTCTGATTTAGAAGACTATTCCTATATCTCTTAAGTGTACACCAAGCTACATTCATGATTTTCCAAAAATCTGATTTCAAGTGTTATTACTCAGGCTTCAAAATAATTGTTGTGATAAAATTACTTGAGTAGTCATTCAGAGTTTAAACCATCTGTCTGGCATTTACTGAAGCAATTGCTAAAGATACTCTCTGCATACAGATGAGATTTTTCTCAACAAAATGCAAAAATGTTTCCATCTGTTGTTTTTGTTGTTATGTCACCTAGATTAGCAAATTCTTCCCTAGGAAGAAAACAGGGTGAAAACAGAACATTGTAATTGTACACATTTTTTCTTAATGACTCTTAAGATGATGCCATCTTTCCAAACACATTTTCTATTGCTACTCTACAACAAGAGTGTGTGTACAGGGAGAAAGAAATTTCCGATATTCAAGTCAACTAACATTGTGACTTTAGGTTTTAAACATACATCTAAGATATTTTTTAAATTATAGATTTAAGTGCATGAATTACTCGAGTCTATCAGACTCCATCTAGAGACGTGAAGGAAATTTATATGCAACTGACCTTACACAATATCTAAGAATTCTGAAATAAAAAGAATATATTCATTCTACATTCAAAAAGATAGATATGTCCCAATGTATAGTAAATAATTGTGCTATATGAACATTTATGGTTTTTGACCTCCTAGCAGTCCCCTTTTTTGGACACCACCATTCCTTTCTTTGCTTATGTGGTACCCCGTCCCCCACAAATGATGTGATTCTGATGGGACTGCCAATCATTCTACCATGCATACTTCATACCCTCTTCGTTATGGAAGTTACGTAGTTGGCACAAAATGTAGTTCTGGCAAATCAGAATGCTCACTCTATCACAACTGGCCCAGAGATGAACACAAGATCTAAGCAGGATTGAGAAGTTCCTGCAAAGATTTTTCCTATGATCTTCAGGCCTTTCTCTTGGAGTATGTAATTTTGATGATAAAAGCAGTCAGTGGCTATACCCTGTGTATTAGTCAGAGTACTCCAGAGAAATGAATGCAATAGGACGTGTGGATATCAACAAAGAGAAAGTGTGTACGTGTAAGAGAGAGAAAGATTGATTTATATTTATTTTAAGACACATTTACTTTAAGGAATTGACTCACACAATTGTGGAGGCATTGAAAATCCAAAACCTGCAGGGTAGACAGGAAAAATAGAGATCCAGGGAAGAGTTGCAGTTCAAGTTAAAGGGTGGTCTGCTGGCAGAATTCCTTCTTGCTCAGGGGAGGTCAGTCTTTGTTCTATCAAGGCATTCAACAAATTGGATGAAGCCTACCCACAGTATGGAGGGTAATCTGCTTTACTCAAAGTCCATTGACTTAACGTGTTAACCTCATCCAAAAAACATCTTCACAGAAACATGCAGAATATTGTTTGACCAAATATCAGGGCACCATGGCCCAGCCAAGTTAACGTAAAATTGACTATCACAAGTTCACCCCTTGTCAAATATAGACATCATATTAAAGTTTTTGGTTTTTTTTTAAATCAGTATTGCCTTCACTATACAATAGGTTATTTACTGCATTATTTGTTGTCAAAGGGTTGCTGGCAGAGGGAGATAGAACAAAGTCTCTGGCATTAATGACTTTATAATCTGAAGAGAGAAAGACATGCACAAACTCTCATTTAAGGGAAATATTATTTTGTTCTTCCTACTTTATAGTACACAGAACTCCTCTCTACTTGAAATTTGGATCTTCGAAACTTCCCATGGTGACTTAGAATAAGCCTGGGAACTCTATTCTTTGCCAGCTCCTTTCCTGGCCCTCACAGCAGTGGATGTCAATGACTGGCCTGGTACACAAAAGGCATAATGTGGGAAGACCTAGAGACTCAATGTCAGTAAAAGAAGATATGCTGGACAACTACTATTTTATCTGGCACCTCTCCTTTACTCTGGGAACAGTGTATCTACCTACCACTTCTTTTGGGGAACTGCTTCTCCTCCAATTTCAACTAGGCAGTTTGGGTGAGGCCCCATCATGTCCCTAGCCATAAATGCAAGCATGTCCCAACCCAAGCCAAGCCAGATTCCTTCTCCAAGATTATCTCAATTAGAACTAAGGAAAGAAAAATAGATACTCTAGTAGAAAAACTAAGGATGTGATCCTGGCAACTGCCAGCAACTTGGTTACAGCCATGTGGAAAAAAATCTATTTGGAAGAATGACAGAATCATGGAGAAAGAATCAGAGATGAGAGACTGAAGAGATAAAATGAATCCCAACAGTGAACAGGCTCTAGTTCCAAACACTCATAATGCCCAAATGAATAAACCCTTCCTGTAGTTTGGTTTCATGGGCCAATAAATTCCCTTTTGTCTAAGCTAGAAACAGTTTCTAACACTTACAACAATAGTTCTGACTAATACACAGAGATTAAAGCAGAAAAATGGTAAGTAAATGTAAAATAAAATAAAGTCAAATACATCTAGGAATCATGAGGTAGAAGACAGACAGATGGAGTTTAGAAAAAAAGGCAAAAAAAAAAAAAAGAGAGAGAGAGAGACCAACTTGTCTTTAAAAAGGAAAACGTGAGAAAAGGGTAAAGGCAGGGATTTTTGACCTGATTTGGAGAAGTGAGATGCAGGTGAGCATAAGAAAACTTTTATGTGGACTGTGAGCCAATGAAATAGTAAAAATGAATACACATATTGGCATTTTCTTAGAAAGATAGTCCACGGCTTTTACTAGATCTTCATAAAGACAGCCAAATAACAAGAAGGAAGGAACCTGATGAGCAGATCTATACTAAAATAAAGCAGGATCTTGGTTCCAGAAGGAAGCTAGTTATAATAAAGTATTTACTTTATATTATCAGCAGTTTCTGAGAAAAGACCTCTAGCCTTTATAACCAGGTGTTATTCTCTTGAGTAGGAGTGTGCCAAAGGGAATAAGGCTAGTCATAATAAAAGGTTTCAATCAATTTTACCTTCCCCAAATTTCCTTCTATGTAGTCGTTTATGCCTAAATTTTCTTAAAGCAGTTTTTTCAGTTTTTACTCCATAAATCCATTGTCCAAAACTCTCTCTGAGACAATGTGGATTTCTGAATACCTTGAAATTACAGCACGATTTGGTATAAAGGTGCATTTCTTGAGAAAGGGTTCACAGTGTTCATCAAATTCTAAGAGTTCTGTGACTTTCTGAATATACAATCAAATAAAATCAAATTTAAATATTATTATTCTTTCCTGTTTTGATTAAGTAGAAAGATTTGACAAGAAGATGGCCCTAGGATGCAGAAACAGAAGATGGAGTTTCCCAGACGTTACTCATGGGAGGAAAACACAAAGAAAGTTCAAGGACACTAGATACTTTTAAAACTTCATAATTTTGCCTAAATGTGACCCTCTTTATTTGCAGTCATGTTTAGGTTGATTTATAAACCAAAAATAATCCGACTAACACCACCAAAAAAATCATGGCTGATTTTGTCACTCCCAGAAATTCCACTAATTAAAATATAAAAAATTAAAAGCAAATAAAATTCAATTTTAATACAATCAATTCTCCATTATGTGGAGATGATGATCATTTTTGTGGGTTATTAGAATCTTTTTTCTTTCCTTCTTACTCTCTTTTAGTACTTTCTGTAATCAAAGCAAAGGATAATCAAAAGAATGGAATGGAACTAAAATGTTAATCCATATTACTATTTACTAGGCTAAGGTTAAAAAACAATGGAAAGATTAATGAGGGAAGTGATAAAAACTAACAGCTCTTTCATTATTCCTTCTGCTGATTTTACAATACATTACCTATACATAGGCAGACATTACTAAGGGCTTACTATACATTCAATTTCATATAATCTATTCTTATGTTGTTTTTTTTTTTCTTTTTAGTTATTTAAATTAAATGTCAATTCTGGCTTACCAGCTTTTTCACTTTTATTTTCTAAAGATTAAGTCACCAGAGACACCTACCTTGACTGCCTCAAAACAGTCAATTCTTTTAATTTTTTCAAGAGTCTATACTGTTAATATTAGACTATGCATTCTGGGAAGAGGGATTTAGAAAACCCAGAATCTGGAGGTAATTTAGCTAGCCAACCTTCTAAAGCAAAGCCACTGAATATTATCTGCCAGCTGCTTTAATTAAGTAGTACTCTGCCAGCCACATGATCACCTTTCTGAGTGAGCTTCAGTTTCTGTGCAAAAAACACATCACATCACAAATTCTACTAATAATTATTATAGAGTAATACAAAGCTAACCTTTGCATTCGAATAAGCAAAAGTGTTTCTTTCTACTTTCTAAAAACATTTTTAATAACTTTAAAAAGTGTTTAAAAATCCAGTAGTCACTTAAAAATTTTATCTTCTGTGATAAAGAGTCTAAGAAGGATTTTGGTACTTTTCAATATATATAAATTAAAACATCGAATAGAAAAACCATGGAATCATAAAGAGCAGTAAGATCCTTACACTCACTCGTGCTTGGTTATTTTAATCTCTAAGACTACCTGTTCTTATATTACTAAGCAGTGGATGGAGCTAATATTGGGCCAAGTGCCTTCTTTTCATGCCAGGTGTATAGTACACAGGTAAATCCACATACAGCACTGCATTTAAACAACAATTCTAAGTTCCATTTCCAGAGGTGAGAAAATCAAGGCTCAGAGATTAAGTGGCTTGCCCAAGGTCACAGAGCAAAATAGGAGCAGATCCAAAAATCTAAAAAGCTTCATCTGTCCTAACCCGAGGTCCGACATCATATTCTCCTAAATTAGAAAAAAAAAAAAAAAGTAAAATAAAAAACAATTATACTAGTGCTCTAGGGACAAATAATTCCAACCGACAAATAGGTTACATTCTAAGACAACTGGATGTCAACCATATTTTACCAAAGAAAATTGTTTTAAATACTGAGGATTAAGTTTGCAGACAAATTAACCAAAACTTACTCAAGCTATTATATAACAGAAATTGTAAGTATTAAAGGAAGACTAAGCCCCCAAATCTCCTAAGATTCCTAAATTTAGAACTGCTCTGAGCAATAAAGGAATTAAGTAGGAAGTTTATGGTGAGGCTGGGCAGGTGACAAAGCAGTATTTCAGAAAATTTTAAGAAATTTAAGTAATGACTCTACTGGTTCCAGAAGCATGGTAGGTGAGGACTTAACAAAAAAAAAAAAATCTGTCAGCAGTGAGCATGGATTTGGATGAAAGGAGACATTATTAGCTATTGTTATACAACACCAATTTATACCTGTTTTTAAATTCAGCACTATGTGGAAAGAGATTTTGGAAAATCTCTAACAAACACTGAAACAAAAACGACTTTATACCAAAACCTGAATTAACCAGAAAATCCAATTAGCCTGAAAAATCACATCTTCTGAAATTCTATTTGTATGATAGATTTTTTTTCAATATTCCATATAGTGTAACCACACACACAGTATAGTATGATTCTCACTTTGTAAACATACATATGTACACTTTAAATTTGTATTTTTAAATACAATAAACATCTATATTAACAGTTCACACAATTTGGCAATAAAGACTAAAAGGAAATATTTCAATGATTTTTAATTAGAAACAAAGCTTAAAACTGTAACAAATTAGAGCAATGGTTTGTGAACCCATTATACTGCAATACTAACACCTCAAAATGTTGGTTGTTAAGTTGTTCCATATACAAAACTTTCCAAATTAATTGAAAATTAGTCTTCAAATACCAGAAATGCATTAGTTTATCACTGCTGATGAAGAAACCCTATCTACAAATATATGTGCCAACAAAAATGCTAGCATAGAACATAAACATTTCTAGATTTATGGTCATCATAAGAACTCATCATTGCATTTTTTAAAATAATATGATTCTGAGCTTTATAGTTTTTTGGCCTTCTTCCTACATGTCAGGTTGTCAGTCATCACTTCTGGCATTGTCAACCTCATAAAGTCTACCAATTCTATTCTACAGTTTTAGATCACACTTTCAAACTATGGGGACCTGGGAAACTTGATACTCAAGTCTGGTAAGACACGTATATTTAAGGAACATTAATGAGATCATGAGGGAAAAATAGGACATGAGAAGTACGTGGATTTTAACACTGTTTTAAGTTTTGGAGCTCTGAGCTAACTATATTGATTTTCAAAAGTTTAATCTTCCTACCAACCATTAGTATAAACTTTGAAATGACCTATAGCTGTTGCTCTAAGGAGGACACTAAATATGATGTGTTTATTTTACTGGGGGTGGGAGTGGGTGCAAAACTTGTACAGTTAAGCTCTTTGCATTGAATTTTATGATTTTTACTCAAATTTTAGAATTTCTGTATTCCATTACAACTTTTCACTACCATCTCCATCTCTCTAACGACATTTTTGTTTAAAGCCTATGTTATATCAAGGGCCATAGCACTTCTACACTATTTTCCAAACAGAAACATGGAACATTAATCTGGGTTTCTCTTTCTCCTTTGACTTCTATGTGTTTGTGGCTAAACACTGGGAGTCATTCTAGAAGCATTTAGCATATCTCCTGTGTACCAGGTACTATTCTGGGCACTTGATATAGAGAGATAACCAAGATATTGTAACTAGCATGGCTTGGAGATGACAGTGACAGAGAGAAAACAATCATAAATATAATGAGTGAAAGGAAAACCACAGGGTGCAATGGAAGCTTACAATGGGAGGGTACCTCACAGAAGGCAAGAATAAACAAGATAGTTAAGAGATAAAGAAAATTAATACTTAAAAACTACTATTAAAAATTTAGCAATCACCTCCAGTTCCAGGAAGTAGTGTAAGGGTACTTTTCCTTACTCCTCTCACTAAGTACAAATAAAAACCTACACATAATACATAAAAGAAACACAAGACTATAAAAGTTAGAGAGAAGGCAGACCAATTCAGTGACCTCAGGAACCAATAAATGACATGGTGGAGAGCTTCCTGGATTTACTTTCGGCTTCAGAGAAACTAGATTTGGAGAGAAAGAAGTCAGTGACCCAGAAACACCAAAAGGCAAAGAACAACAAAACCCTGCTCTATCTAGCAAAATGACAGAAAAGGAGCAGCCTGGCAAGAATGAAAACTTTAAGATACACCACTCTACTCTGGGCAAAAGCCACAAAAAACCACAACAACCTCACCCACACACCACCTCCAATGGCCGAGTGGGAACCTAGATTTCCACACTCACCAGGCCAAAACGAGGTACCCCAAACCCCTGCCAGGCTGGTGTCAGGGAAAGCAGGGCAAAGAACCACGACAGTTATTGCCAGAGAGTAACAAGACACCACAGTAACATTTCTGAAACCCAAAGATAAGAAAAATAACTTAAAAGCAGTTAAGAGAGTAATGAGGTTTCACCTGTAGAGGAGAAACAATTCAAACAATGGCTGATTTCTCATCAGAAAGCATAGAGGCTAGAAGGAACTTGAACTATATTTTTAAAGCCCTGAGAGAAAAGAAGAGCCAACAAGAGTTCTGAGTCCAACAAAAATATTCTTCAGAAATACAGGAGAAATCAAGATATTCTCAGATATAAAAAACTAAGAATTTGTTATGCCCTAAAGATATAGTTAAAGGAAGTTCTCTAAACAAAAAGGAAATAATAAGACAAGGAAAACTAGAATATCAAGAAGGAAGAAAGAACACAGAAAACAAAAATATGTATACACTAAACACTTTTCTCTCCTGAGTCTTCTAAACCAAACTTGATGACTAAAATAAAAATTATAACACTGTCTGATGGGGTTCTCAATGTACGTAAAGTAGGACAATTATATATGGGAGAGGATAAATGTAAGTAAAAGGAGATAAGGTTTCCAACAGTTCATTCAAATGGGTAAAACGATAACACTAGTAGACTGGTAAGTTATGCATATATATACTACAATGCGGAACAACCACTAAAAAAGCTATACAAAGATGAAAATCACAATCAGTAAATCCAAAAAATTCTGAAAAATTCCCTACAAGAAGAAAAAGAAAACAGAAGAAACAGAAAACAAAAAGTAAAATGGCAGACTTAAGTACTAACATATCAATAACTACATTAAATTTCAACGGTCTAAATGTGCTTAAGCAACAAAGATTGGCAGAGTGGACTTTAAAAAAATAAATAAATAAAGACCTAACTATATGCTACAAGAGACTCATTTCAAATATAATACTACAGGCAGGATAAAAGTAAAAGTATGGAAAAAGATATACCATGCAAACACTATTTAAATAAAAAAGCAGTAATGGCTATATTAATATCAGATAAGGCAGACTTCAGAACAAAGAAAATGACCAGAAATGGAGAGGAATATTTTATAGTGATAAAGAGGTCAGTCCACTAAGAAAACATGACAATTTTAAGTGTGTATGCACCAAACATGACAACTGAAAATATGTAAAGCAAAAATGAACAGAACTAAAGAAGAAATACACACACCTATGATTACAGTTGCAGACTTCAACATCACTCTCTCATCAAGTGACAGAACATGCAGACATAAAATTAGCAAGGCTACAAAAGAACTAAGCAACACCATCATGAAAAGGATCTCATCAAAATTATAATCGCTCCACCCCACAACAGTGTAAAATACATTATTTTTATGTGTCCACACAAGATATACCAAGACATACCATGTCTTGGGCCATTAAGCAAATCTCCACAATTTAAAAATTTAAATCATAGAGAGATTATTCTCCAACCACAATGGAATCAAACTAGAAATCAATAAAGCAAAAATAAGAGAAAAATCTCCAGACTTGAAAACTAAATAAGATACTTCCAAACAAGTCATGAGTCAATAAAGGAAGTCCCAAAGAAATTTAAAAATATATTAAACTGAATATAAATGAACATACAACATATCAAACTTGATGGGACAAAGCTAACGCAGTGATGAGAGGGAAACATATAGCACTAACTGCTCACATTTTAAAAAGTATAAGTATCAAATCAATCATCTAACTTCCTACCTCAAGAACCTAGGTGGAAAAAAGACTAATACCCAACACAAGCACAAGAAAAAATAATAATGATGAATAAAAATCAACAAAATTGATAACAGAAAAAACAAAATCAATTAAACAAACCTGGTTATTTGAAAAGATCTGTAATTCTACATACATAACTTTGACAACATAGATGAAATGTACCAATTCCTTAAAAAAAAAAAACCTACCTACCTACCAGAATTTCCCCAGTATGAAATAGATCATTTGAATAGCCCAATCACTATCGTGAAAGTTGATGAAATCACTTTCTTCAGACCTAGACAAAATAGAACCAGGAAGGAGGCAGGGAGCTCATGCTTGCTTGTCTGAGATAAGAACTGTTTCCAAGAACTTTCTAAAAACCCATCAGAAGTCCCTTCACGTCTTTCAGGTCCTTCATGCATCTCCAGTTTTGCATGTATGCATATGTTTCTGTAACAAAGTTTATCATTAGACATTCTTTAGAACAGCAGTGATTCAGTTAAGATGCTTGGAGAAGGAAACTGCCCTGTAATGGCATCTCAACCAACAAACTGACAAGAAACCTGACTTTGAGCCTTTGAAACCAATGGACTCTTTTTCCAAGCCATTTATATGAACCTCTTCCTTTCTGTCAATAAAAGCTTTCTCTTAACCCTTCCCTAACTGAATGCATTCATGGTTTGCCATGGTATGCATTTCGGATTATGGTGGATCTTGGACGTGACTGGTGCCATCTTGGACGGGACTGGCGCCATTTTGCACACACTTAGTACAAAATGGCCGTTAGCCTTTCCCTTACAAGAAACTTCGTGATTTCTGAAAAATAGAAACTCCTCTACTTCCACATGGGTGCAACCTTCCACTTGATTGCATCAGCCAGCCTTATCTTCCACACCAGCGCCAAACCCTTCCCTGATTACGTCAGTCTTCCTTACAGCTTATATAAGCCCTCCCACCCCGATGCCTGCAGCTGCTCTCCATTTTGGGTGTAGCCCAGCAGATTCTTTTCCTTTAATAAAGCTTGATCAGTACCCAGCGTTTCAGCTCACTTTCTTTCATTTTGGTGCTGAAACCCAGGAAGGGTCCTGGCCAGGACCTTCGGATGATCCCCTCTCTTGGGCTGATTGGCCTCCAGCTGCCCTTCCCAGACCTGCCGAACTGGGTGCCTCAGGACTCTCTCCTTTTGCCATTTCAGATCAACATATCCACCATTGGCCTCAATTCAGGGTGAGTCAGTGGTTCTGTCCTACTTCTACAGGTTCCCCCGACTACTTTCTACAACTACTGTATACTTCCCAAAGACCAGGCGCCTGGCCAAGGAAACCCCTCTCATGCCCCCCAGCTACTGGAGGACATTCCTCTAGCCGGTCGGTGGCTCCTCTCTCAAAAAGAAGGTGTACACCAACAAGGATGTTGTTACCCTTCTTCTACTGGGACTGATCATCTCCTTTCTCACCCTCTAAATGAGATCCTCACAATCCAAACCTCCACACTCTATGCCTCTGGGCTGTCTCCTGGCCAATTTACAATCTCTTGGCCTCCAGGGAGACATTAAACCTAAACGTCTCATTTTCTACTGTAATCTCTATGCCCTCTGGGCTGTCTCCTGGCCAACCTCTTGGCCTCCAGGGAGATATTAAACCGAATTTTCTACTGCAAGAAGGTTTGGCCTAAATACAAACTAGGCAATGGGTCCCAGTGGCCAGAAAATGGCACTTTTGATTTGGATACTCTCAGAGACCTAGACAACTTTTGTCACCAAAGCAGCAAAGCTGGAGAGATTCCTTACGTTCAAGCCTTCTTCCATCTCCGATTGCGTCCTCTCTGTCAAAACTGTCCTGTGTCTCGAATTCTCCTAGCTCATGCCCAACCTCCCCTTCCAGACTTGGGTCAATCTTCTGATCCGTCAGACCACTCTGCTCCCCAACCACCTCCTTATGCTCCAGATCCTCCACCAACCACTTCACCTTTTCCCTCTCTTCCCAATACCTGTTCTCGAGATGCTTGTCCTCAGCCACCCAACCTCTCTCCTACTTCCTCTTCATCGGTTGACAACCCTGCCTCAGCTCCGGCTCCTTTATACCCCCTCCGTGAAGTGGCTGGGATAGAGGGAATTGTCTGGATCCCTATCACCTTTTCTCTTTCCAATCTTTCCCAAATCAAAAATGACAGGGATCTTTCCAGTCTGACCCAGACACATATCTTAAGGAATTCAGGTATCTCACCCAGTCTTATGACCTCACCTGGCATGATACTTTTATGATTCTCACTACTACTTTGTCAACCAAGGACAGGGAGCAGGTCTGGATAACAGCCCAATAACAGGCAGATGAGGTACATGCCCAAAATAATAGGTGGCCTGTGGGAGTCACTGTCATCCTTCACACAGACCCAAATTGGGACTACCAGGCTGGCCACAGGGACCAGGATCTCTGGGATAATATGATCATGCACCTACTTCACAGCCTACAAAAGGCTACTCACAAGTCACTCAATTATGACAAGCTTAGAGAAATTACACAGAGATCCACCAAAAATCCCAGCGAGTTCCTAACCTGCCTCTCTGAGGCTTTACATAAATACACATGTATAGACCCAACCTCCCCTGCAGGCATTGCTCTCTTACACTCTCATTTCATTACCCACTCAGTCTCTGATATATGAAAAAACTAAAAAAACTTGAGGATGGTCCAAATACGATCCAACGAGACCTCCTCAATGCAGCTTTCAAGTTTTTTTTAACAATGGGGAGGAGGAGAAGAATCAAGACAAAAGAGATCAGGCCAAATACCAACTCCTGGCTAAAACCATCTGAGGCTCACATACCCTTAAGCCAGCTGCTCCCAGGGGCAAGCCATTGGAGAACTGCTTCAAATGGGGTCAACCGGGCCACTGGGTACGGGCCAGTCCTAACCCCAGGCCCTTCCCAGGCCCTATCCTCACTGCAAACAGCCAGGTAACTGAGGGATTGACTGTTCCACTCAGCAGAGAGGGAGTGGCCCAGTCCCTAACCCACAACCTTTAGCTTTGCCCAGGAGGAGGACTGATAATGCCCACGGCCCGAGGCCCCCATGGAGATCACCATGTATGAGCCCACGATAACTCTCCTTGTAGCAGGTAAGCCGATCTCTTTTGTCTTTGATATAGGGGCCATTTACTCTACCCTTCCTGAGTATGCAGGACGAACAACCCCATCCTCTATCACAATAGCAGGGGTCATAGGATCAGAATACCACCCACAAATCACTCAACCCCTTTCCTGCACCCTACATCACACCCAATTCACACACAAATTTTTAACAATGCCTCAATGCCCAGCCCCCTTACTGGGACAGGACATCCTTTCCAAATTCAAAGCGACCCGTACCCTAAACACTTTAACTCCAGCTACAATACTCCTGTTACAGGCCACCCCCGACCTAGCCCCTGAGGCTTCCATCTTCCCCTTGGACAAGGTTAATCCCGTAATATGGGACACTTCTTCTCCCTCCATTGCTATGCACCCTTCCCCTATCCTTGTTAAGCTGTGGAACCCCTCTTTGTTCCCCAACGTTCCACAATACCCCATCACTAACAAACACCTTATAGGCTTAAAACCCGTCATACACAAACTCCTTTCTTCTCATCTCTTACAGGCTACCCACTCTCCTTTTAATACACCCATCCTTCTGGTTATGAAGCCTAATGGCTCATACCATTTAGTTCAAGACCTCAGGGCCATTAATGAGGCATTTTACCCATAACCCCAATTGTTTCTAACCCCTATACTCTTCTATCCACAATCCCAACAACAACCCATTTCTTCTCTGTACTTGACCCCAAAGATGCCTTTTTCACTATCCCCTTACACCCTTCCTGTCAAAAGCTGTTCGCCTTCACTTGGATTGATCCTGATACATATCGTTGCCAAGAACTCACCTGGACGGTACTACCATGGGGGTTTCAAGATAGCTGCCACTTCTTCATCCAGGCCTTAGCTCAAGACTTATCTGAACTTCCTACAACATCTAGCACCTTAATACAATATGTGGATGAACTCCTCCTTTGTAGCCCCTCCTGTGAAGATTCACAGGCCCACACTGTTGCTCTCCTTAATTTTCTGGCCTCCAAGGGATATCGAGCTTCCCCCAGAAAGGACCAAATTTCTCCTTCAGTCACCTATTTGGGAGTCCACCTCACCTGCAACACCAGAAAAATAACAGTGGATCTCAAGAGTTTAATTTCTGAACTCCCTACTCCTACCACAAAGGGTGAAATCCTTTCTTTCTTACGGCTTGCAGGGTATCTTCGCCTATGGATTCCTAACTTTGGTGTGCTAGCAAAAACGCTTTATGAGGCAGCCAAGGGGATCTTGCCATTCCCTTAGATCCCACAAAGCCCATTCATTCTCCATTCCAGCGATTAAAAGCCGCTCTCCTTGCAGCCCCAGCTCTATTCCTCCCAAACCTTTCTCATCCTTTTATCCTATATGTCACTAAAACCCAAGGATTGGCAGTCAGAGTTTTGGGACAAGAGGCGGGAGATACCTTCTCCCCTGTTGTATACCTTTCCAAACAATTGGACAACACAGCTCGAAGATGGGCTCCCTGTTTATGGGCTGTTTTAGTCTGTTTTGTGTTGCTATAACAGAACTACCTGAAACTGGGCAATTTATAAGAAAAAGAGGTTTATTTGGCTTACGATTCTGGGACAGCTGCATCTGGAGTGGGCCTCAGGCTGCTTCTACTCATGGCAGAAAGTGGCAGGCAGCTGGCGGGTACAAGCAGATCACATGGTGAGAGGAAGCGAGAGAGGAAGCAAGAAAGAGAGAGAAGGTGCCAGGGTCTTTTTAAGCAACGAGCTCTCACAGGAACTAATAGAGCAAGAACTCACTCACTAATCCCTCCTCCCCCAGGGAGAGCATTAATCCATTCATGAGGGATCCACCCCACGACTCAATCAGTTTCCAACACTGCCACACTGGAGATCAAATTTCCACATGTGTTTTGGCGGGGACAACACACATTATGGGCCTTGGCAGCAGCCGCCCTTTTAGCACAAGAAAGCTTTAAACTAGCTTTTGGACAATAGTCATTTGTTCCCCCCATCATCTTCAAGACCTTCTCAGACATAAGGCCATGTCAATTCTCTCCCCTTCCTGCCTACAACTTATCCACCTTACCTTCACTGAAAATTCCCAGTTCTCCTTTAAACCTTGCCCTCCCTTAAATCCAGCCACTCTCATCCCAAAACATTCATGACCCTTAGAACATAATTGCATTGAGGCTTTAGACTCTTTCTCAATCCCTTTCCACACATCTCCCCGCATCCCATTAAATGGCCCTAACATACATGGTTCATAGATGGGAGCACCACCTCCATGCCTGCCCCCCAGCGGGTTATGCCATAGTAAATCTAACACAAACTATTGAGGCTGCTCCCCTACCCCCTAACACCACTTCCCAACAGCCAGAATTCATTGCCCTCCCCCACACTCTCACTCTGGCAAGTAACAAACGAGTCGATATATGCACTGACTCTAAGTATGCTCACCACATCCTACACTCCTGCATGGCCATATGGAAGGAGAGAGGATACATGACCACTCAGGGAGGGCCCAAAAAAAAGAGAAATACCACATGTTCTCACTTATTGGAGGGAGCTAAAAATTAATATATAAATTCACACACACACACACACACACACACACACACACACACACACACAAACCGGGGGGGGGAAGAAGATATAACAACCACAATTATTTGAAGTTGATACAACAAGCAAACAGAAAGGACATTGTTGGGGGGGAGGGGGGGAGGGAGAAGGGAGGGAAGTTTTGGTGACGGGGAGCAATAATCAGCTACAATGTATATCGACAAAATAAAATTTAAAAAAAAAATAAATTTAAAAAAAAAAAAAATTAAAAAAAAAAAAAACGGACATCTGATAAGATACTTCTTGAGACTGTACAACTCCCAAAGGAGGTTGGGGTTTTACACTGCAGAGGACACCAAACCTCCAACGACTCCATAGCCCAGGGAAACACAGATCTAACTGCAAACCAGGCTGCTCATTCATCAAGCCCCCACTCTTCCTCTACCTCTCAAGTCCTTCTCATGGCCCCTATGCCCTTATCCCAACACACACCTCAAGAAATATAACACCTACAACAGTTGGGAGCACAGAGGAAGGACAACTGGTATACTCTCTACTTAAACAAATCACTCAAAATTGTCCTTTGTGTACTTGTTGCTCCAATCAAGGTGGCCTCCAAGTTCGTTCCTTCCCCACCCACCAGGCCAGAGGATACACTCCTGGTCAGGATTGGCAAATTGACTTTACTCACATGCCTACCCACAAAAGAACACGCTATCTTCTAACCTTAGTAGATACCTTTTCGGGTTGGGTTGAGGCTTTTCCCTGCACCTCAGAGGATGCTACAGCAGTAACGCGTGCTCTCACCTCAGAAACCATCTCTCATTCGGGCTTGCCCACCAGCCACTAGTCTGATAACAGCCCAGCATTCATTTCCCAGATTACGCAACTCACAGCACAGGCATTACATATCAAATGGGACTTACATATAGCATATTGGCCTCAGTCATCAGGCAAAGTAGAAAAAGCCAATCACCTCATAAAAACACACCTCACCAAGCTGTCCATGGAACTTCACCTCCCTTGGACCCAACTGCTCCCTCTAGCACTCACTTGCAAGCTGCCCCCAGCAAACCCACTGGCCTCAGCCCCTTTGAACTTATGTATGGTAGACCCTTTGCTCTCACACCTTTCCCTTCCAGCTTATCGCCTTTAGGCCAATATCTCCCTACTCTTTTGCTCATTAGGGATCTTCTTCAGGAATAGGCCAACCTTCTATTACCTCATCCTTTCCCCACCACCCACTCAGACTTTAAATTGAGCCTGGGACAGCAAGTGTATATTAAAACCCAAATCCCAAAGCCCCTCTCGCCATGTTGGGAAGGGCCTTATACAGTACTTCCTACAACCCCCACAGTAGTAAAGGTACTAGGAAAGGCCCCCTGGTATCACTTTTCCTTGGTAAAACTAGCACCTGAGACCTTACCCAAAGAATCTGTTAACACCAAGCCAGAGGGGTCCCTCTGCTCAACCCCCAACCCAACATCTCCTTACACTTTGTCCATTTTAGGACCCACAAAACTGAAAATCTCTAGGACCTCCACTCTTCCCCCAATCCCAGAAGAAGGATGATCTTTCTCCCAGCAATTATCCTCTCACTCTTGCAGGCCCACTTCACACCCATCACACTGGAGCTGCTCCAAGACTGGCCCCGACTTGCCACCTCCAGTGTTGAAGACATCCTTGAGTGAGTAACTGAACTAGCCTTACAAGGCACCCTCTGCAATTACACCCCCACGAGGTTACCCTCTACTCCTTTTTCCTACTATGCACCCTCTCAACCCCTGAATGCTTGTCTTTTCTCTTCCTCTTGCTTCTTTTCCTAACGGAGCCATATGCCACACCCTGTTCACAATGTGTAACCAAGGTCTTGGTGGGTGGAAGGGCACTTTCTAGCCTCCCGGGTCTGCCACCCAGAATCTTTGGGGGAAACCTACAGGACACATTCACATCCTTGACATACGTTCCCACAACATGCTATGACCAGACAACTGCCACATCATGTTCTTACAGGGGTAAAAACTACTGGATAGCTCTTTCCAAAGGGAATTCTGCTGGAGTCCAGTGGCCCCCCTGCCACCTGAAAAAAAAAATTTCTGCTTCACCCAAACCACTCACCTAGGCTATAGTGATGGGGGAGGACTTCATGACAAAACACATCAGACCCCTAACCACGATGGGACTTATCCTCTTTCTTGGTTCCCTGCCTCTTTTGGTGTTTCTCTAATTTCTTACAGGAATATATGCAAGCTTTTGCCAACCAAAAGGTCACCGAATTGTTCCTGGGAGGAGAATATCAGCCCCTGAGAACCGTCAATCCTTCCCCAGAAAAATACAGCCTCCCCACACGAAACCAATACCCTGCCATCTAACTGTTTTATTTTTTTCATATCTTTGCCCATCTCCAACAGAAAGTAGTTTCAGAAGAATGAGACCTTCACCCCTTTTCCCTTCTCCCTCTACTTAAAAGGCAGGAATGATGGATCTTGGACTGGCGCCATCTTGGACGTGACTGGCGCCATTTTACACACACTTAGCACAAAATGGCCACCAGACTTTCCCTTACAAGAAACCTCATGGTTTCTGAGAAACAGAAAACTCCTCTACTCTGCATGGGTGCAACCTTCCACTTGATTGCATCAGCCAGCCTTATCTTCCACACCAGCACCAAACCTCTCCCTGATTACACCGGCCTTCCTTACAGCCTATATAAGCTCTCCCACCTACACGCCGGCTGCTGCTCTCCATTTTGAGTGCAGCCCGGCAGATTCTTTTCAGTTAATAAAGCTTGATCGGTATCTGGCATTTCAGCTCACTTTCTTTTGGATTATAATCCTATTTTCTCTTCCTGAATAAACTCAACATACTTGGAGATATTGTTCTCTAACATGATTTTCTAGGCTAACACTATTAATGAAAGCAAACATGTGTTTTAAAGAATTTTTTAAAAGAAGTCTATATGCCCAGGATTCACTAGAAAATGCTACCCAATATTTAAAGAATTACCACACAAAGCAGAAGAGGAAGGGACATTTCCCCATTCATTTTATGATACCAACAACAGAGAAAGAAAGTATAAAAACCAAAACCACAGACCAACATCTCTCATGAATTCAAATGTGAAAAATTTAATAAGTACCATTCAGCAATATATAAAAAGAATGGCAAAATGAAGTCATTCATTTGACCATAACCAAATGAGGTATATTCCAGGAAGGCTGGTTCAGTGTTTAAAAACCAATCAGTATAAAAAAAAATCTATCAGTATAACCCACCATAGTATTAGAGTAAAGAAGAAAAATCACATGATATACCAATTGGTGCAGAAAAAGCGTTTGACAAAATTCGACATCCATTCATGATAAAAAGCCCTCTTAGAAAAACAGGAATAGAGAAAAACTTCCTCAACTTGATGAAGAGCATATACAAAAAACCTATACCTAGAAGTACATTTAACAGTGGAAGACAATGTTTCCTACTAAAATTAGGAACAAGGCAACAATGTTTGCTCTCACCTTCCCTATTGAACACAGTGCTGAAAGTTACAGCCAGTGCAATAAGGCAAGAAAGGGAAATGCAAGGCATATAGAACAGAAAGGGAGAAATTAAGCTGATTCTCTTTGCAGATGACACTGCTGGTTTCACAGGAAATTGCAAAGAATGAAGGAAAAAAACCTCCTAGAATCTGTGAGTTGGGCAATGTGGCAGAATACAAGATAAACATAAAAATCAACTGCAGAATTTCCAATGTTAGCTCTGACATGCAGAAAGCTTGGAAGTCATCATTCTCATCCTAACATCAAGACAAAAGCTGAGCAAACTGAAAATCAATGACTTCTTGGACCCAACAGAAAACCAAAGTCACATGGCAAATCACTACCCCAAAATTCGGAGAGAGAGGCAAACCCAGAGAGTCACAAAGATCTATTTACCTGGAGCTGAAGCCACCTGGAGTTATAAACTGGTAGAAATACTGAAATGGTAATTTTGATGAACTGCTGGAGGCTGAATATGGACTAGCCTGAGAATGACAAAGTTCCGGGAGCTGAAGTCTTGTGAGGCACACTACACTTTCATGGGTTTTACTTTCAAACACACCATCAGGTTTTCACGATAAAGAACCAAGAAAGACCTCTCAAGGCTCTGGCAGGGGGAGAGGAAAATTACCCACTGTAAAATAAGCCCAAATCCTCCCTAACAAAGACCTACTCTCCAGAGTAAAAGACTACACCAGAGCTTTATGAAACCTGGGGAAACAGCATTTCCCAGACTCCAGCCCCCTTCAGCCTTCTTGTCTTATCTGAGGGCTAAGAGACACTTGTGAAGATACAGACACATTAAACAACTGAGATTTAATCGTAAGATTAGAGAACACTATCCCCTTCCCCACATTTACCACCACACAAACATGGCTCCAGTGTGCTAACAGTGGATACAGGGAGAAAGGCTGCAAAAAAGACAAATTAAGGAGGAGCTCTTAGAGAAGCCCAAAACAACAGAGACAAAAACACAGATACCTAAGGAGATTAAAAGGTACCTACAACTACAGCAAACAAACACTGTCTAATTTCTAGCCTCAATAGGCCAATAGGCCTCACCCTAGAGGCCTATTTACTTTGATTCTTATTACCTCATACAACATGTCTGGTTTTCAACCAAAAATTACAAGGCATGCCAAAAAGCAAGAAAGTACAGTCTGAAGAAACAAAGCAAGCACCAGAATCTAACTTGGAAATGGCACAGACATTGGAATTATCAGACAAGAAACTTAAAATAATTATTACTGATATGTTAGGGACTATTAAGAAAAAAGTAAACACATAAGAACAAATGAATAATGTAAGCAGAGAGATGGAAAATCTAAGAATCAAATAGAAATTCCAGAAATTAAAACTCTATAACAGAAACAGAAAATGTCTGATCAGTTAACTGTGCATGGCTGGGGAAAGAATCAGTGAGCCTGTAGATATGCCAACAGAAACTTCCCAAACTGAAAGCAGGATAAATACCAAAAAACTTACACATAGATAAATCATAGACAAACCTCAGAAAACCAAAGACGGAAAGAAAATCTTGAAAGAAGCCAGAGGGAAGAAACACCTTCACTACAGAGGAACAAGAAGAATTTCAGCATACTTCTCATCAGAAAGAAGCTAACAGGCCTGTTCAAGTGCAATGGTATTTACAACTAGTGAATCACGGATTTCTTTGTCCCTTCTCCACTCCCACTGGTTCACTTGACAAGCCTTTAAAAAAAAAAAAAAACTTCATGCGAACAAAATGAGAGTGGAGCGAAATATTTAAAGTGTTGGAAGAAAAAAAAATGACCAACTAGAATTTTATATCCAAAGAAATTACCATCAAAATGAAGCAAAAATACTCTCCTGAACAAATAAAACTGAGGGCATTCAGCACCATGAGACTTGCCCTGACAGAAACGTTACATTGTTAAGACGGTATTACTCCTCAAAATTGATCTACAAACTTAAGGCAATCCCTATCAGAATCCCAGCTGGTTTCTTTGTAGAAATTGTCAGGCTGATTCTAAAATTCATATGGAATCACAAAGGACCCAGAATAGACAAAACACTTGAAAAAGAATACAGTAGGAAGAGTAATCTTTCCAATTTTAAAACTTACTGCAAAGCAAGAGAAATCAAGACAGTCTAGTACAGACATAAGGAAGGTATATAGATCAATGAAACAGAACTGAGTGCCCAGAAATAAACCAATGTGTCTATGGTCAACTGATTTTCAACAAGGACACCATGACCAAGAAAGCAAAGAGTCTTTTAAAAAATGGTTGAAAAACGAACATCACATAAAAATTGAACAAAAGATCTAAATAGACACTTCACCAAAGAAGATATAAAGATGGCAAATAAACATATTAAAAGATGCTCAACATCTTTTGTCATTAGGGAATGCAAACTAAAACAACAATGAGATACTACACACCAATTAGAATGGCTAAATTTCAAAAAACTGACAATACCAAATAAATGCTGGTGAAGATGTGGAACAACAGAAACTCTCATTCATTGCTAAGGAGAATGCAAAAGAGTAAAGACACTTTGAAAGACAGTTTGGTAGTTTCTTATAAAGCTAAACATAATCTTACCATACTAACCAGCAGTTGTGTTCTTAGGTATTTTACCCAACTGACTGGAAATTTACATTCACACAAACACCTGCACATGAATGTTTATAGCAGTTTTATTAATAATTGCCAAAAACTGGATGCAACCAAGATATCCCTCAACAGATGAATAAATGAATAAACTACGGTACTTCCATACAATGAATTATTCAGCAGTAAAAAGAAATGAGTTATCAAGCCATGAAAGGCATGAAAGAATCTTAAATATATATTCCAAAGTAAAAGGAGCCAATCTGAAAAGGCTACTTACTGTATGATTCCAATTTAAAAACATTCTGGAAAAGACAAAACTCCAGTGAGACTAAAACGATAAGTGGCTGCTAGAAGTTGGAAGGGAGAGGGGAGAGGGAGGGTGAACAGGTGAAGCACAGGGAATTTGTTAGGGTGGAGAAACTATTCTGGATGACACTGTGATTGTGGATACACAGTACAGTTGTTCCTCGGTATCCGCAGGGGATTGGTTCCAGGACACCTCATGGATACCAAAGTCTGAGGATGTGCAAGTTCCTTATATGAAATGGTGTAGTATTTGCATGTTAATTATGCACATCCTCCCAAATACTTTAAATCATTTCTAGATTACTGACAACACCTAATACAATGCCTACACATCACTTCATTCACGTGGATTCAAAGCACTATTCAGCGTGTGGCAATTTCAAGTTTTGCTTTTTGGAACTTTGAGGAATTTTCTTTTTCCCTGAATATTTTTGATCTGCAGTTGGTTGAATCCATGGATGTGGAACCCATGAAGAAGAAGGGCTGACTGTACTAATCCTTTGTCAAAACCCACTGAACTTTACCACACAGAGAATGGACCTCAACATATAAAATATTTTTTGAATGTAAGAGTTTGAGATGGGGCAGGAATACCAGAATGAAATGCAGAATATGACAAAACAACTTTATTACAAATGTATGACACCACCTCCTTAAACAAGGCTGGGGGAAATGATGCTAATCTAAGAAACTTCGAAAATGAATGGAGTCTGCAAAACTAAAGGCAAAAAGAGCTGCACATAAGTACTATATTCTAGCTGATAAAGTTGTAGCCCACAGGGTTACAAGTTCACAATTCTGATACTCCAATGTACATATACCAGAGACTCTAGCAGAGAATTCTTTCCTTGACTCTTCAAGCTTCTGGCAGCTGCTAGCATTCCTTGGCTTGTGGCTGCATTACGTTCATCTTCAAGGCAAACATCTTCAAATCTCTCTCTGCTTCATCTACACATAATCTTCTGTGTGTGGTGCCCTCTACCTCTCTCTTACAAGGATGTTTGTGATTGCACGTAGTGTCCAGGATAACCTCCTCATCTCAAGATCCTTAACCACATCTGCAAAGATCCTTTTTCCAAATAAGGTAACATTCACAGGTTTCAAGGATTAGGATCTGATCTTTAGTTACTACAATAGCTAAAAAAATTTTGAAAAAGAAAAATAAAGTGGGAGGAATCAGTTTACCTGATTTCAAGATTTATTATATAGCTATAATAATTAAAGCTACATGGTATTAGAGAAGGTACATATATAAATGTAACAGAATGGAGGACCCAGAAGCAGACCCACACAAATACACCCAAGTGATTTTTGACAAAGGCGAAAAAAACAATTTATTGTAGGAAAGACTGCCTTTTCAACAAATGATACTATAATAATTAGATATCCATAGGCAAAAAAGGAAACTTCATCTAAGTCTCACAACTTTTACAAAAATTAAAATCAAAATGGATCACAAACTAGAATGTGAAATGTAAAACTATAAACTTTTAGGGAAAAAAATATAGAAGGAAATATTCAAGATCGAGGGCTTCTATGATGGTTTTAAGTATCAACTTGGCTGGGCCACAGTATCCAGATATTTGGCCAAACATTATTTTGAATGTTTCTGTGAAGGTGTTCTTGTATGGGATTAACATTTTAAAAAGTAGACTGTGAGTAAAACAGACTGCCCTCCATAATGTGGGTGGACCTCATCCAATCAGATGAAGGCCTGAATAGAACAGACTGATCCTACCCAAGCAAGAGAAAACACACACACACACACACACACACACACACACACACACACACACACACACACACACACACCCGCCCCCGCCTATTTGTTCTGCTTCTCTGGAGAAGCCTAATACAATTAAGCAATGAGTTCTTATACTTGACACAAAAGCATGATCCATGAAAGAAAAAATTAATACTGAACTTCATCGAATTAAATACTTTTGCTCTGCAAAAGACCCCACTAAGAGGATGAAAATATTTGCAAACCA